>NC_039366.1:17533646-17833646 GCF_003573695.1 Papaver somniferum
TAACAAACCTGGTTATTGTATAAAGGCTTGCTTCTTTGTTAAAAGAAAAAAACATTAGTGATGCTATATTTGATTGAGCTCTATTTGATTGGCAATTGAGTTTCATTTGGAATATTTTAATAACATAAAACTAGAGTATGTGTTGTGAGTTTGTGAGTACGGTGAATGCACGAAGAGCACGTGCGGATGTAAGGGAGTTGAGAGCAGGGTCGTCTTTGGTGGGGATAATAGTTCCATACTTCCATTCCCACATGGACCAAACCCCAGCCTTTATTTGAATTCTTCTTTTTAAGGACCATGGTTTTTTTTTGAGCGGATCAGGGTTTTATTAGGCCATCTTCTCTATAGTTATAAGGAGTGTCCTAAAGCGTGGAATTGACTAATCTATTCTTAACCTAACCTAATAACCACCTATATATATATATATATAACCTAACTAAATCATTAACAAAAACTAAATCAAAACTATAACAAACCCATTACAAGTAATTTTTCACATACCCATTGCTTTTAGAGGGTTCATTTTCTTCTCTTCTTCCCTCTTCCTTGTCTTCGTTTATTCAATGAAATTTCTACAAATCTATTACTTTTGTTTTGTTTTTGGCTGAAAAAATGAGTATTAACCATCAAAATAAGTAGAAAATGGAAGTTGTAGAGAGAAATTCAGTTAGGAATTATGTGAAAAACTTTGTCGAACTAGCCGAACCTAATGGAAATGATGAACATGAAGAACAATTTGGCTATTTCGCAATCAGTTCGGTTACGTCGCAAAATGTTTTTCCTAACCGAACCTTAGTTCAGTTACATCAAAAAAAAAAATTTCCTAACCAAACTAAAGTTTGGTTACTTCGCAATTTTTTTTCTGCTAACCAAACTTTTCTCAGAAAACCTATATATTGAGTTCGGTTACGCTGCAAATTTTTTTCCTATCCAAACTAAATTTCGGCTACGTTGCAATTTTTTCTCCTAACCAAACTTTTCTCTGAAAACAAGAAGTCCAATAAAACTAAGTTCGACAACCTGCACCTTCAGAAATATTAGATCTGGTAGCCTAACGTGTTTGACTTAGACCAAATTAAGCTATAAAATATCTCATTTTTCAGGAAATTTTGGCCAATTTAAGTAACAAAAAAACTAACATTGACATATACCACAGTAGTTTGAAGGTTCAGATTCAATTTTTATTTAAAAAAAAAGAAACTCTTATACTTCTTCTCTCAGTAATTTAATTTTTTTTTTTTTTTGGTTTTATCTTACACTAATCATCAATTATGTTAACCTAATGATTCAACTAATCATTACATTAACTTAATTGAAATGGGTAATTTTGGTATTAAGATAAACATATGGATAAGGGGTGACTTAGTTTTACGTCAAATACCTTTCCAGAATATAAAAAACAGTGATGTCCATAAAAACATTCATTTATTTCCTATATAGTTGAATGGGCTACTCCATATGCGAGCAAGCCCAACGGCTACCCAAGATTGTATAGGAGCTAGTCTGTATGTGAGTAAATCCAACGGCTACCCAAGCCCAACTACTACCCATACCTTATCCAACAGCTCTACCATGGAGGGATAGAGGCTAAAAACTCCGCCGTACGCATTGAGGGGGATGTTAAGGATAATAATAATCCAACAGCCTTCATCCTCTTGGAGGGGAGGCCGTTTATTATTGGAGCCAATTTTTTACGCCAACAGTATATGCATATTTTACGCCGAATAACAAGTTATGATCTCTTGAATATCGTATAATCACGACTAACGACTCAAAGTAGATCAAGTCAACTACGTCAACTGCGTCAACTCCTTCTGTGTCTAGACAGTGACACTGCTTGGATACTAGTAGTACATCATATGTACCCCACATGCAAATGATAAGGTTTATATATGTGGAGGAGAATAAAAGGGGTTAGTCTTGTGTGGTAAAGATCGAATCAATGTCCCGCATCATACTTAATTTTGCCGACAATCACTAATGCTATGCGAAGAAAAAGAGCTAAATTCTGAATGTCTAAGTCACTAAGTTTCTTCTTAGAGTTGTAATGCTAATAAATGATAGTGTATACATCTAAGCCATTCTGCAGTATTATCAACGACCCAAAACTTGCAACTGATAAAGCATTTCTTTTGGTTTTAGTACGTAAGTAGTCATGAATTCATTTCATCTTCCTCATCTTATGTTTTTCTTGTTATCTATAACTCCGGCTTCACCTCTACGTCATATTTTTCACTATTTTTCTTAAAAAATTCTCTACTGTTGGAGATGGTTTTTAGATATGAGGTCATATATTTACTCTATGTGTAGACTCCATAAATAAAAGAACTAAAAACATCTCCAATGGTAACTTGGTGTGCATCCTATATGTACTAGTTTTTTAATGAATGTGAGATAAAATTTCTCTAATTTAAGGATGTGAAAAAAATCCATCTCCAACCATAAATCATATATATTAGTTGAAAACATTTTAAATTATTGATTTGAAACCTAAATATTTAACTCTTTAATTAAGAACCTTTGATTTTAATGGTTAGAATGTTTACATCCTCTAAGGAAACCTCTAAAACCAGAGGATGGAGTAGAAGATGTGAGAATAACTACCTGACACATCATCCTCACATTTGTCTTTAAAGTTTCCATTGGGGAAGATTTTTTTGTTAAAACTCTGAAAATCCTATGTGGTCTAAAATATAGGAATTCTTCGTTGTGTAACGGGTAAGTCTACTTGAAACTTTTCTATCTCAAATTAACGGAGTTCGGATTATATTATTGATCAATTTAAATGCGGGTTTAAGGTTTAGTTCGGAACTGTTGATCCTATAGCAATCTATTGTGCCCACTTGGTAATTTTTATATATTCAGGGAATTATTCGTCAATTTGTTTCATTTGTTAAATTGGTTTTGTAGGTTGGTAAATTGAGGGAATTGTATTTTTTAGTGGTTAGATTTTGCAAATCATTTGGTTAAGTTCGGTTAAGTTCAATGCCGATTTTGTAATCCTCGAAAACAAGAGGTTAGGAATCTTTTGGTATATATATTGCGCACCTGTATAATTATTCCCTGGGTGCAAACCGCAAAGGCTCTCCAGCAGCACCATCACTGACAACAGATGAAGCCTGTCATAAACGCTAATTGCATACAAACATAATTAGTAATAAACGGCAACTCCCAAAGGCATCTAGTATCTATCGGTTATATTATTTATAAATCCAAACTTGAGCTTTCTTTTCCTTATTCAACTAAACTCTCATGTTTGTGTTATTTGTTTTCATCAAGCATATGAACTAAAATCAACAGGAGACTGAAACAGCAAAGGTCTTTTGGTACGATGGTCCTTACCGTATGCATTTACTGATCCAATGTTTTTTGTTTCTATAGGATTTGATGCGGAACATCCAGTTGAGCTTTCGAAGGGAACTGTTGAATTCATTGATCCAACAGAACATATGGTGCGACCTCTAATACCACCAATATGGTTTTCCTCATTGGTGTATCAATTTCTGCTGTTAAAAAATTTGGATGATGGGGGTAAGCACACTATATTGGTAGCCTTGATGTTATGATGATGATAATGTCCAATTGGATGGATCTTTTGAAATGGTTATGATCATGAAGTGAGTTTGAGTTTACTTACTTCATGACCTGCATAACCAATTAAATTTTTTATTGGTACACAAGGTTGTTCTAGAAAATAACTATAGGATTTGATTTCTCTCTATTCTCTATTTGCACCAACTGGATTTATTTATTACTTCAATGCATCAACATCTCTTTTTTCTTTGATTGGAATATGGGAAGACTCTAATGTACCAGTGCATTCACTTCACAGACATATGTAAGCTTCAGAAGTCAAATTGATTAGATTGGTGCAACCAGACATAATAGCATGCCTACATGGGAAGGATGTCAAACACTAGCTATCGTTCTTACTTATGAAGCGATATTAGAACTTCTTTAGGTAAAACTTCTCTTGATATATTCCCTGTTGAAGAACATACAGTAACTTCCCAGGGTGTCTCTTTTAAGAATTTGGATTCTGAATATGGTCTACTATAAAAGCTTGAAATGACTTATATGTGGAAAAATTTGAGTCTGGATATTTTTCCATTTCAAACATTATAAGAAAGCCATTTTAGGAAGAAAAACAAAAAACTATAGTTCAAACCTATATTCAACAAGAAGGCTCAAAAAACTGTAGATTCCATAAGAAGGTTTAATGTTTCCGTTATCTGGATTCTTTTGCATCCATGGAACTTTGTTTGATTTCTACATTCTATTTTTGATTCTTTAAATTCCTGCACTCAGTTGTGGAATGGAAAACTACTGGAGATTGTCCATCTTGAAAAAGTGCAGAGATTCATGAGGTAATTATTATAACGAATTGGTTTTAGTTCTTTCCACAGTGAAACAAATTAAGAGCTTTGCCATTTAGTATAACGTCCTCATCTCAAAAAAGAATATATTGTGGATATATATGCATGCACAGGGTTAATGGGAGGAAACAATCAAGTCAGAAGAGATAATCATGTACGTGGACCGCAAAACAGAAATGATTTAGGTAATTAGAAAAAACACTTCCATATGCAAATTCAAGAAATTCATTGCTTTTGAACTCAAGAGTTTATTAATCTGTAAAATAGTCTTTCAAAAATAGTAGCTCTGACAGAGGTGAAAATCCACATAAAATATTTCAGCATCGAGAATTTACAAAGCAGTACAAGAACTGTCGGTAGTTTGTAGGTTGTTTGCTTTGTTGAGTAATAAGATTAAACATCTGTGCTCGTACCAGTATTTGATTACACCAGTTATAGGTAATTTAAAAAGCAGGAGTCCCAAAGGCGAAAGTCTGATCATGACTCTCTTTCTATAGATGATTGCTTAGGTGCTGTGAATTAACCGACTGTATACCCCGTTCTGCTATCCCTTTATGCTTTTTAATCATTCACACTTGACTTTTATTGTTTCATTAGAAAATAGTACACGCTTTCTTATCTCAAAATTCAGAGCACATGGTTCTAAACCATGAAGTTGTGGGTTCGACTCCCACAGATGGCATACATAGAGTAGGCTATAACATTACATGCACTCAAGTTCCTATGGCAATATTATCTGAAGTGAAACAAATGCCTCTATAACCTTCGAGTTTCAATGAGAAGCATTAGCTCAAAGTGCAACACATGCACACTCAAGTTCCTACGACAATATTAGCTTAAGTGCAACAAATGCCCCTATAACCTTCGAGTTACAATGGGAAGTATTAGCTCAACGTGCAACACATGCATGCATTTAAAAAGCGTCATATAATAACCTTACATGCTTTTGAGTTTCTATGGCAGTATTAGCTCACAGTGAAAACACATGCATACATTTAGAAAGCATTATATATCATCTTGGTCATGATTAATGGCATTAACTAGAGTTGTACCGGTACCAAAGGAACACGAAAGATAGAAACCTTAGCATTAGGCAAAGATAAAACTGGCGCCCAGGGCGCCTTTTACAACATAATGTAGTTTTCAATTAACTTAACCCGTGCAACGGACGGGCAAAATACTAGTAACCACTTACTATGGTTCCATTTTCAAGCTAGCAAAACACACTCTCAATACTTAAATTCTAAAGTACTTGTGCTGTTGCGCATGGTGCGTACAAAGGAGAAACAGACGAATTAATTAATGCATCTTACAAGACAACATGACTGATTAATACTCTATATATCTTCAGCTGCGAACTCTTAAAACCCTGCACATTTGTGTGCCAAACACCTACAACCGTATATCTACCATCTGAAGAGTACTTCTTCCCCATATCCCATTTCAAACCACCTTGTACATTGGAATCTAATATCGCACAATCAACCAATTGTCTTAAGCTAGTGAACTTCTCAGCATCCCCTTCACTGAAGTCGTCAGTCCCCTCTTGGTGGATAACATCAACCTCAGGTCCAAATCTTTATCAAGGCAAGATACATCCACTCTTAGGCACCTCTTCTGGTTTAGCTCAAACTTGTGTATTTTAAGGCGTCCTGATATAACTCGGCATTTGATTGAAATAGATGATTCCGGGTTACAATTGTCATATACCTTCACATGGTAATACTCTTTGGTGTGGTGGGAATCAACTCTGATTTTTGGAATAACTGTAGCAAGAATGGCTTCCATGTAAGAGTCAGGAAGGTTTGTCCAAAATGATCTTCCAACGCGACCAAGAACCATTTCAGCATCTTCCCTGCTTACACCGCCTGAAAAGTTCTTCCCATGAAAGAGAATTTTACCAATTCTGACTACAAAAGTAGGTTTTAGTACTACTCCAACCTCTCCTGAACTCATTTCTTCTTTAAAATTTCCAAAAGAAGCAAGTAGCTCAGACCTTATGTTCTCAGTTATGGATACCCGTGGAGTAGTTTGCAAAAAGCCTCCTCGACCGATGGAGTCAGAAGCCAAAACGAATGGTTCACCTGAGCGTTTCCATTCAAGTGACTTGAGAAGATGAAACGGCTCCATCCGAACTTATTTTGCAGGGAGCTCATCACCATCAGATGTTGCTGAACCACCTTCTATAAACCATTTAGATATGGAATCTTTCGTGTAAATTATCTTCCTAGCAACCTTTGGAGCAGTATCATGTTTGTTCCATGATTATCTAATTCCAGTTGATGACGACCCCAAGTTTAATCTTCTCTGGAAATGAGGAGCAAGAAAAGAAGGTGTTCGAACAGGAGGACTATTATCATTACCCTTAAGACTGCCTTTTGTGTGGAGGTATGTATGCCATTAGAAAACTGAACTTACTTTCTGCAACTTTCTCAAATGTGTTCTACAAGAGAATGAAAAGCTGATCGGAGATTCACAAAGTTTAATACCTGTAGGAGTATTTAAAAATGAAAAGATGGATACCACCTCCCTCTTTGACTTCCTTGACAACTTCTGTCAGTACAACTTCCGAGTATGAATTTCAGCTTTTCCCCGCAAAACTCTCACCTCATTATTTCTAGGAAAAATTATTGTTTGGTCCTAGACCCATATAGTTATTTATAGTAGGGTCCAACCGAAATTTTTTTTATCCGGAGGTCCAAAATTAATTAAAACATGGAAATGTCCATAATGCCCATTACCAAACGTGTGTGTCTACACTGCTTACAAATTTGAGTACATATCTGGTACACTGCTCACAAATTCGAGTACATATCTGCTAACAAATTTGAGTACATATATGACGCACTGCTTACAAATCTGAGTACATATCTGTCGCACTGCTTACAAATTCGAGTATATATCCGCTGCTTACAATTCGAGTACATATATGCTGCACCGCTTCCAGGTAAAGTACATATCTGTTAGAATCAATTATAAATAAATTAGAAAACGTATTACATCACATATATTGTAGGATCATACAAATTAATCTATAATATTTCTTCAATACAGTATTAAATCATAGAAGAAAAATAGAAAAACCTACAAATCCACAATAAACACAGAAAAAACTATACAAAACTAGCACATATTTCAGTATTGCGCATACGTACTCATGGATCGAACCCAAAAACAGTGGTAAAAATCCAAATAAAACAGAATCAAAAGAAGTTTATATCAGTACGCCATATACGTACTGCATATTCGTGAACTAAAAAGTCAACTGTATGTCAAGAAGAAGTGATGAATCCATGAATATAACCGAATCAAATCACATACTTCAGTATTACACATGTGTACTAATGGATCAAACCAAAAAACAAAAATGGCAAAACTCTGAACAAACAGAATCAAAAGAATTTTATATTAGTACACCAAATATGTACTGTCAATTCATACACAAAAACAAACTCTAAACAAACAAAATCAAAAGAATTTTACACAAAAAACAAACTCAGTACACCATATATGTACTGTCAATTCATAAACATATTTCTGTATTACCTATATGTACTAATGGATCAAACCAAAAAAAAGTGGCAAAACACTGAACAAACAGAATCAAAAGAATTTTATATCAGTACACCAGATATGTACTGTCAATTCATACACAAAAACAAACTGTAACAAACCTAAAAACATAAAAACGTCATAAAAATCAATTTCATCTTCATAATTCAACCAAAAGAAGAAAAACGAAAAAAAAATAATCAAAGAAGATGATTAGAAAACATACCTGGAAACACAACCAATCTTCTTGTCGTAAGTCATAACGATGCATCTTCTTCTTCTTCTTCATTCAAAATAAGCTAGGTTTCTGTCAGTACAGGATATACGTACTGTTGTTTCATACAAAAAAAAAACAAATCTAAAAACAACAAAATGGAACTAGTATGATCAAATCTAATAACGAAATGAACCAAAAACGTGATTATTCATCTAGATCTAGTAAATAATCAAGAAATCAAACATGGAGATCAAAATCTTAATCAAACAAAACAACGATTAGACCGTGAAAACCCTAAAATAAACATTACAAAAGAACACTCTTCATTTTAATCGGTAGAAACCAAAAAATTGAAGAAAAATCTCCATCTGAATCTGCAGCACGGTGAGAGGAAAGAGAAGAAAAAACAGATCTGAAATATAAATAAGATTTCTCGTGCTTATAACCCGTTAAATAGGAAAGGTTATTTTTGGTATTTTCAAATTACGTATACCTGATTTCGCACATGTACATGACCTGGGCTTAAAAAATTTGGTCCATTTTCATGTTTTCTTTTAATTATGGACCTCTGATTAGTGGGCTTTAATGGATGGACCTGCTACTAACTAAGAACACTATAATGGTACCTATTGGTAATTCCTACTTATTTCTATCAGTGTACCACATCTAACAAGCAGTAACAATTACTATGGGTAATTATTATTTACTCTTAGAGCATCTCCAATGTAAGGGGTAGAGGTCTTAAATTAGTATGACACATAGGATTTAACATTTTTTTCACCAAAGTTTCATCTTCAATGTAAAGGTGAGGGTCATAGGTAAGATGACATGGCTAAAGCTGGGGTAAAGGAGAAAGTATAAATAAGACTTTCATCATGACCTTTGGTCATAAGTCCACATCATCTTTTGTGTCTAGATTTAGACAAAAAGTGTAAGATAAGATCTTGGGGATTGGAGATGAATTTTAGGTAGAAAGCATTTCTCTTTACTCCCTCCATTCCGATTTACTTGACGTTGTAGAGTTTTTCACGGAGATTAAGAAATATCAGAGAGAGTAAAATCTTTACAAGTTTACCCATATTAATTCTTCTTAAAGATTTAGATGACCTAGTTTTTAGTTTCTAGATTCTAGGGAAAGTTATCAATCCCGTAGTATTTTACTTGGGATGTATTACCAAATTCTCTATCATTTTGGAACACAATAAAAAATTAGAGTAGATTTAAAATTAGAGTACTGATTTCAATAAAAATTAATAATATTGTGTAATTCCAAAGCAAGGACAAATTAGTGAGAATATGAGAAAAATACCAAAACTATCATCTATTTTGGAACATAGAAAAAACCCTAAAACATCAAGTAAAATAGAACGAAGGGAGTATTATTTTTTATCTTATAGTAAATGACCGACAACCAAAAGGTATAAATTAGACATCCACACGGGATGGCGTTGACATGCAGCATTGGAGATGCTCTTACTAGCTTCTTACTAGAGCTGGCAAACAAGCCAAAACCCGCGAGTTAACCCGTGCCCGGCCCGTGAAAACCCGAACCCGGCTCGGCTGGTTCCAAAACAAGCCGGGTTCGGGTTGGAGAAATGTCGGCTTGTGAGTAAACGGGTTAACCCATCCCGGCCCGTGAACCCGCGGGTACAACCCGTAAACCCGTCTAAATTGCTTATAATAAGTTATATTTAATTATAACCGTCGGATTATCTAGGGCTAACCATATCCTTACGTTTAAGGTATAAAAAGGAAAGGCTAAACCTAAAACATCATTCTCTTTTTTTCTTCTGCCTCTTCTGCTCGTTCTCTTCTTCTGTGTTCTTCGGCTGGTGGAGAATTAGAAATGATAGTGGGAGATTGAGACCGAGAGTTGAGGAGAAAGGTTTCGTTGGTGTTAATAATAGTGTTACTGATGTTAATTAAGTAAAAAGAAGATGATGAAGAAGTTGTGAATTAAAAAGGAAAAAAGTTGGGTTTTCTCTGTGGTTAAGATTGAGTTTGAAATTGAGGAAATATAGATCGAAGTATGGTTGTTGGTAGTGTTGTTGAGTCGAGAAATTGATTCCAACTCAAAAGGGGGAAGTAATTTAGATAAGATAAATTAGGGTTATATGAGTTGAGGATTGATTATCAAATTCCAGATGGGATTTAAGATCGTGAGATGTAGAAGAAAATAATTATTCTTATTTGAAGATTGATTTACAGAAAAAAAAAAAGAAGATAATTATTGTAAACTCAGTATGAATTTAGAGTTAGGGTTTTATTATAAGAATCATTATGAATCTTTTCTTTGATTGCATGTTGTTCAACTGTGGTTGTTTTATCTAGTAGATTTATTAATAGTTTCTTATGCATTGAGATTGAGTTGAAATTCTTTACATACTTCTGCAGGCCAAAGAAGGTGATGGATCCGCAACACTTTCAATGGTCAGTAGATCATCCTTCCCGTTTGCATTCCTTTTTTATTTAATTTTTTCCGCTTTAATTATGACCTACGACAAATTGCAAAAATATGAGTTACTGGTGTGATCGAATTACTAGTAGTATTGTTGAATGAGGTATGCCTTTGTTTGTTGATAATTCTAATTGAAGTATATATGGTCCTGTGGATGTAATTGCAGTTCTTGATGATAATTCTAATTGAAGTATATATTCTAATTGAAATTGATTTTCATCTCTGTTTTTATTTCTTTAAAGAGTGGAAGATGATTTGGTTAAATGGGATTGTTCTTGTTTGGAAAAACGAGAGAAATAGAGAGCTACTGATGGCAGTAAGAGTTGGTGACTAAAATGGCAAGGTTCGTGCTTGGAGGGTGGTTGAAAAATTGTCTCAACAAAATCCCTTGTGATTTGAAGGAGCTAATGCACAGATTCTTCTGCAACATTTTTGTAGTATGTTTTAACTAGCAGTACTCAGTTCTAGCCATCACGGGGGTTGAACATCTAAAATGGTATTGCACTCTGAATTTTATTATCTAGTTTTGTGACTATATGGTGTCATTTCTTGTAAAGTTATCTACTAATTCTAAAAGGGGTTGGTGACTGATTCTTTTATGTTTCCCGACTAACTAATTTTTTTTTATTTTGTATATAAGTTGGCTCAACTGAGGGAAGAGTTAGTGTCCATCATTTGGATTTGGATGATTCTCAGCAAGAGAAAAACTTCACCTTCAAATGTATAGAATTCTTGCTGCGATTGAAGCAACGATGGGTTGAGCTGAAAATGGACTGATTAGATGTATGTTAGGTGTTATAGGGAAGGATTTGGAAGGATTTGTGTTTGCTTATTGTAATACTTGTGTTTGATCTTTGTAATTTGTCCTAAACTAATTTAATTAAAATTTGATTTGATTTTTAATCTAACAAGCCGGGTAACCCGTGAACCCGCAAGCTTTACCCGTTACGGGCACGGGTTGAAGAAATGACTACCCGTGAAGAATATCAACCCGCGAGTTTTGGCCCGTATTAACCCGAACCCGTGTAACCCGTAACAAGCCAGCCCCGGCCCGCCCGTTTGCCAGCTCTACTTCTTACTATCTGTTACACTTATCCTCCTTTTGACTGTACAACGAGAAAAATATCAAAATGAACAGTGCTAAATGCAATGACTTTTTCTTGTTAACCACTCTTTTGTGGCCCATTACCAACAACTGAATAACAAAAATGCTTCACAAACCGCCAAAAAAAACTACACCAAAACAACGCCCTCACATACAAAAGTTTAAGGCGGGTCCCAGAAACAGCACTTGGCTCCTTGGTGTAGATGTCGCATGTTTTCGACTCCAGGGTTTCCTAGTTATTTGCATACAGTTTGACAATTTACGGATCAAATTAAAGGTGATTATAGTGTTGGTAAGGGTGTGCACCAAAAAAACATGTGCACCCTATGGTCTCTAAGACCCTAGCACTTATAAGAAATGTTGATGTTTGGAGTAAGCTTATCGTCCTACGCTTCATACAAATGTTTCACTGGATAAGCGCATAGTAGATTCTCTTAATGGAGAAGCTAGATAATTGATGCTACATTTGACACAAAACTTTATCCCAGTCGAAGACATGTTAAAAGCAATATCTCACTTATTAATAATCATTGATTCAAAATTTAAAGTTCGTCATTCATGATAACATTATTTGACATATCTTCTCCATCATCATCTTGAAAAGCAAGCTTCTTGTTGCATCCTTCATTCGCGCTTATATTTGCCAACCAAACTTCATCACTGACTGATGAATTATGGTCGTCGTTGTTCCGATGCCAAGTCCAGTGGGCATGCGTTTGGTTCACTATTCTCAGTCGTCCGTGTCCAAAACTGGCTTCTCGAAACAACGATAGAGGAGACGTTGGCTTCTTAAACCTTCACCATGACAAACACACAAATGATGCAACCTTAGTACTCAAATCACCAAGACTCTAACACAATTTTGCACACAAACAAAATGTAAACAACTTGAAAATGAATCAGTGACTTACATCAATGCAAGACCTTCTCTATTTCCACCATCTCCTACTGTCAAATGCATTGGACCGCAAGGGTTAGCTTGATTGTCGTACACCCGAGCCTAGAAAACGTCATATCGAAAAGCAAAAATAAGCGAACCATACATAAAATATGCACACCAAAACCATTGACGCTCCTGACCAAAACTATAAAAAATGTACTATAAGAAAGAAAGAAGACTTACAAAGCGTTCATAAGCATGCACATGACCAGCAAAAACAATATCAACTTTAGCTTTATAAAGCAAATCCTCCATTGCTATTCTCATTTTCTCTCCTTCACCTTGATGAGCAATATTAGTATTATACCAAGGCACATGAACTATAGTAATCACCCATGGTGTTTTCTTTCGATTGATCTTAACCAAGTCATTTTGAAGCCATTCATATTGAGGTGAGCTAATACCAAATTCAGTATATGATCCTAACATAACAATGTGGACACCACTTACATCAAACGAATAGTATAGATTTGAATGTGACCCACTCTCTTGATAAGGCATGATCCATCTAGTGTTGTAAGCTTTGAATGATTCGATTTTGAAGAGTGGAAGAAATGCTTCAACTTCATGGTTTCCTTGTGTGACCATCCATGGACGTTTGCTTGCATATTTTTCTACGAAACGTCCAAATGTATCCCAGAGGGGTTGTTGACTATCGGCGTATGACAAATCGCCGGGTAATAAAAGGACGTCGTAGTCTGTTTTGTTGACGTGAGCTAGTGTTGATGCTGTCCATTCTGTTTGCCCTAGATCCCCTGGCAATTAAAAAAGATCCCATTAAATTAAGTACACAAATGCTATATTTGAAGTCTTGTTATAATTTAATTGACGAAAATGGTATGTATGGGCAGTCTATACTCTATATATAATGTAGGGCTCCAAAAGTCATTTATGGTTAGAAGTTAGTTTCAAGCTTACGCTTAAAGCAACGACCAACTTTAACTTTCCAACAAACAAAAAGAGAAGTTGTTATATTAAGATTTCAGCCAATTCACGCTAAAGTCTAAAGCAAGCGACAGGTAATTTTTAAAACCAAAACCAAAACAGCCTGTCGGATTCTAAAACCGACAAGTAATTTTATATACTTATGAGAAGCGCTGTTGGGATATATTTATGGCAGGCAGCAAAAACTTAAAGAGTAAATAAATTTACATGTAAAAAATAAATTACCTGCAAGAGCAAATTCAATGGGGAATTTTGAAGGAGGTGTTCTGAAACTAAACTCATCGCCAACACCACCGCACCGGTAATAATAAACAGTGTTGGAATCCAACGGGCCGATTTTTACATGATGAATTTTCCCGGAGTTATAAAAAAAGTAACGGTACGTTGTATGTTCCCCAGTACTTGACGATGCATTATATTTCCCCGAGACTTTACCATATTCAACTACGGATGGAACACTTTTATCATTTGTAATCCATGAAATTCTCATATGATCATTCCCTGCTATTGATATATGAACCTGTTGAGGATGCGAATCTGGCCGGTTATGTGAAGTGGAAATGATTTTTCCTGGTGGTGGTCGAACATATTCGACCGCAGCGACTTGTTGGAAATGAAGCAGTAGAATTGAAAAGAAAATTATTGGGATCAGTTGAAGAAGCTCGTGAGAGCAATACAAAGATTTCATTTTGAGTTTGATTTGAAGTAAAGAAATGATGAATGTATTTATATATATTTCGAAAAGATAAATCCATGGCGTCAAGGAAGCACTCACTGTTGGGATATGCTTACAGCAATGTCAAAAATTATGACATCTCTTTATTTTGTTTGACTCACTTTATTTTGAAAACACTCGATTGAATTTACCTGCAAGACAAGAAACAATAGGAGGGTTTTGAGGGGCGAGTTTTGAAACAAAATTCTTCACCAAAAAGCAAAACCCACCCTACTGACAGTACCAAACATAAATAAAATTTTGAAGTGCTTTCCGGCAATTACACACATAAATAAAGAAAGGCACACCAATTCCGTTTTTGCAAAATAAAGCTTCGGCCTTCTTCTTCTTCTTCTTTGGTTGGATTGTTTGGGGGTCTCTTTGGCCCTGCCTGCTGCATGTTAAAAAATTATTCGATCCCAGACAATAAAGCAGCTCCAACTCCGGAAGCATCCGGGAATTGTTTTATAAACACGAATGGACCAAGTAGCTCGGTGACTACTTCTTTGAGATATAATTGGTACTGTTGATATTGTTCATATAAACTTCCATCAATGGCCACCACGGTCCTCTTCTCATAAATAAGTCCTGGCGTATCTTGTTCCATTTTCTTAAGAATTGCGACTATGCCTGCACCAGCTAATCGTGCTGCTCTTTTGACAATAGTATCAATCACATTTACAACAGTTCTTCTTACGTCCAAGGAGGTCTCTACCTGTTCACAGATTCAAATTACATAACACAATAAGGAAGGTTTCGTTGATGATTTGAAGTAGAACATCCGTCAGTTGAGAATTGGATATCAAACAGACAGACAAGAGAATTTACCTTGAGTCTTTCGTTTAATATTAATCCAACAGTTTCGAGTCCTCCTGAACTGTCACCAGTACCACACAGTTCACAAGCCACTTCGCGCAATAGTAGTAGAATGTCTTTCTTTTCCAAAAATAAAATAAAAATAGATTTGTTATTCTTATCAAGGTCGCATTTGAAGTTTTGACAATATATTCCGAGAAAACAAAGACATTCTACTACTATTGCACGAAGTGGCTTGTGAACTGTGTGGTACTGGTGCGCCCAGCCACCTGTGACCACAATTGAATATGTATGTAAAAGAAGGGTTAAGTAATATTTGCCTTAGAACAGGAGCTGTGTAGTATTTACCGAACAAATTTTCTGATTCAGCCATCTTGAGCAAAATTTTGCTCACAAGTACGCCTAGGTATTTACCAGATATCATCTTCTCATATATCTGTTTAAGGCAATTGAAAACATCAAGCATTGCTAAAAAAAACTAATTTCCAGTACGGAAGATTGAGGGTATTCTTACTCGTCCTACATCACTATCAGTACTCAAGTGTTGATCAAATTCTGTTAAAGGAAGTACTCCTTGATCAAAAAATGCTCCCCACTCTGTATTAATGATCTGAAATTTAATGAAGACATTATTCTCGTCAAGGTAACAATCAAACCAAAAAGTGTATGAGTACGATGTACAAACACATAACACTGATCTACTCCCTCCCTCCGCTTTATATAGGTTCAGAAATGTTTTTCTCACCGTACTTCCAGTAAGTGGTGCCTGATCCCCCTGCCTATTTATTTTTGGAAGCATTAGTCCCAGTGCCCAAAATGACAGCAACTTTCACATCGCTGTCCTTGTATCTTGCTCCAGCGAGCGCTCCCACAGAATCATTGATCTGCATTCAACAAGTATATTAAGTCGTTGCTCTAGGCATCATTGACTTAAACTTTGTGTAATAGCAAAAACGCACGCTAAGCTACAGAAACCAACATAACTTACCAGCACAGTTACTGAAAACATATCAAGTTGTTTTACTACAATAGCTTCTTTCAAACAGGCAACTACATCTTTTCCTATCTGCACATTTCATCAAGTTTTTGATTCATTAAAACCAACAAATTGTTTAGGAACATCGACAGAAGAAATAAGCGTAATACGCACTGTATCTGAGATATTGAACCCTTTTGTCCATTCGATTAATGTCCCTTCATTAATAGACGTCTGGTTTGTTGGGAAGGAAAATGTAAAACCTATCTCCCTTTTCGTATCTAATGGAATCTTGTATTTCTCACATTCCTCTACTATAAATTCCGCTAGACCCGAGGCAATAAAACCAAATAGTCCCTGGCATAAGATAAATGTTAATCCGTATGAGCTCTAGATAGCAGAGAAATCAAACCAAAAGAAGAAGAAGAACGATGCAAAAGCAGTGAAACCTAAGACATATTTCACCTCTTGGGTACCAGTCCGCCGGTCTTCAGGTATCTCCCAGGAATTTTTTTCAACGACGACGTTACCTTCCCCATCCAACTGTACCCTTAACACACGAAAATTTGTCCCTCCAAGATCCAGAGCATAAAACAACCCCTTCTCCTGCCTAATCATCCATTTACAAAAACATAATTTAACAAAAAAGATTAATAGTCAAATCTTTTTTTAACACGGTCTATCTAGAATTATTGATAAATAAATTACCGAACGGCAGGATCATCATCTCTTTCCTGGTAAATAATGAAAATAAAATGAGAATTATTGAAGACTACTATATACAAAAGATTTCATATGAACAAGGATAACAAAAGTGTTGCTATACACAAAATATTGAACAAGGATGATGTTTGAAGCCGCATGATTCACAAATACGAGCAAAAACAATCATATAAAGTGTAGGAATTAGCTTGCTATATATATAGATAGCTATAGGCAGGTCCATATTAGGATTAGTTGAAGAGGGACATACCCAGTACGCAAGCTATTAACGTAACTGAGAAGCATCTGAAGATCACTTCCACCATGATCAAGTCCATCTTTCATTTGAGCGATCATTGAATCCGCAATGTTTCCAAGTACATTTAGAGGAGTAGCACAATCTGTCTGTAGGTTTTCTAGGATCGATTTCTCAGAAATGCTACTTGAACTATCGGCCATCCTCTGCCGTTGACCTCGTTTCAGGACCTGAAAATACACTAATAGTGATTTTTCAGTAAATAATCGTCTAGCTATGATCAGAAAATGATGAAAAAATAGAAAATTTGTCTAGTTTCCTATACAAAAGAAAAGAAAAAGACTGCGTCCTAGTTTTGGATTATTTTATGCAAGTCGTCTTATTTTCTTTTCTTTTTTTGTTAAAGTGTCTGCGCCCCCAAGTTGGCTTCATTGGGAAGATATTTAATTGTTTCGGTGGAGTATAATCTAACAAGCACGATGTAACGATAGTTTTCGACAGATGCAAAGGAGATCAACTTTTGATAAAGAAAAGAAAAGATCTAAAGAAAGCTGAACATACTGTGGACCAGACGGAAATTACCTTGGGAGGCCCAACGTCGGATATACCTTTGCGGCCCAATGCCTATGCTTAGATTCAGGGGAGCAACGAGTAAAATCGGTGGATTTTGATGCCACCCACATCCGTAGATTACTTGAGACTAGTTTTCATACCTCAAATTTTCTCTCTCCTCTCTCTCGCTCTTTCTTCCGCGAAACTATCAAGAACAATCTTTCAATGCTCAGGTCCATTTTGGATCGGATTTGAGTAGATTTTTTTACTATTTTTTTTTCTAGACTAGTTAGTTGTTTTAGCTTAACTTTTATTATGTTTTCTACTTATCTACACTATTATGCTGGTTTTATTTATATACGCTTTAATGACGATTCTTAGTTATTGGGTTGGGTTCTAAGATCGATAGTGATGCTCTCCAACAACGAAATCTTCATCTTCATCGGTGATTTCTTTGGCGACGGAAGCTTCATCACTAGTTATAATAGATTTGAGCAAATCACTCTTATTTAAGGATCATATCTTTCTAAAGAGGAAAAACAAACTAAATGGTTGGAATTTACTTCCGAGAAAACCATTCTTCCTCTAATTTAATCGGATCTTATTCATACTTGTATTTGTCTTACTCCGGTAATCCTTCTCTTTCTCTTGTTGGATTTCTCGGTATTGTACTTTTGCGGTATGTTCTTGTTATTTTGTATTCTCTTATTTTCGATCTTAAACTCATTGTAACTTCGAATTTTCATTAATGAAAAGGTTCCTTGTTTATCAAAAAAATAAAAAAAAATGCATTATACCCCTTGCCACTCAATTACTGAAAAATGTTAGGATGCACCAAAGAAACACCATAATTCTCCCATGAATTCCCTGCATAACTGATATACTTGCATTATGAGGCAAAGTAAGAGTCTTCTTAGTTCACGAAATAATTAAGTTATAACTTGTAAGCATAATTACATGTTGGGGACACTGAAATGAAATTGTGTGGTATCGTAAAATAATTAAGTTCTGAGCATAATCATGGAACCCAGAGTTAATCACATGTTGGAGAAGATAAAGACCATTACAAATAAATGTCAATGAGCAGTTGTTATCAGAGGTAAACTTGTGAAAAGAAAACAAGTTTTGAGCTCACATAGGAACTAGCAACACATTATTAAGCACATAAGCATGATTATCTAAGTATTTTGTACTAGAGCCAAAGTGAGAAATCTCCATACCTTCCTCAGTTGCAGTACACTTATCACTTCTGAACCAGTAAAAGGAGAGTTTATTGTTAGTGAATCATATGTTGGAAAACGGTTAATAAAATATGATTTTTAAAGTTTTAATAAAAATTATAATTTATTGTTTTGTTTTGTGAATAAAAAACTTATCAATCCCACATCGTGGAGTTTCCACTTTTTAGTTGTTTTAAGAGACTATATAAGCTTTTTAGTCTCACATCGGGGGGAGTTCATCTTTTTAAGTTGTATTATTCCATTATATAAAGAAATTCACTACTTTTGTAAAATCTATGGGGAAGGGGTTTCTCTATATTTTAGAGGGACACCCCAAGGGAAGATATTTTATATGTTTTCTTATGCGTTTGCGATTTTTCTTAAGGGTTTTTCGGAGTGGCCAAGCTCAAGTTGATCATCTACTACATATGTTAGTAGTAGGTGTATTAGGGTGTTTTATCCTGGAGATATCCGTCCTGTGAGCGCTATAGCCGGACGCTAATGTCTTAAGGGCAGCGTGTTGAACACGTGACTCACTCTGTTTTTCCAAAGTTTTTCCTTATTGTTGTTGTGGAGATCTGGAGAGCTCGTCTGTTTCATTAAATCGATCACTTCTATTATAAAGGAGTTAAGTATCAATAAATTTGGCTTATTTGATTTTTCCTTGATTTTGATTATTGCACACCAACAATCTTAAGACATTAGAATTCGTAATAATCATGGATATTAATTGTGAAGTAAAAAAAAAAAACAACAAATTTTTGGTCAGCTGTAGAGTTTCGAATTTATCCTTTAACCTAGAAGGAATTCCGATGAACCATTTTGATCTAATGTAGTAGACATCCTGATAGTTACCAACGTAAAATTTCGGAATTTTTGGAGTTGTAAAAGTTTTTTTTTTTTTTTGATATTTTACAAAACAGAGAAACGTTTCCGAAAAATTCTGACGAACAAAAATTTGTTGTTGAATAAATTAGTTTTTATGGGGTACCCATGAGTTTTTTGAAATGGTGATTCAAAGGAAGTTTGTAGATATAGATGTTATCTTCAAAACTCATATTTTATTTTCTGATTCGGAACTAAGGTTTGTGAGATGTGGTGTATTAGTTGATTGGGAAATTATCGTCTCCCTAGTCAGAGTATAAAAGAATATTGTGACATGAAACTGGAAAGGAACATGGCTAACAGGCGCACGTGGATGAACACAATTTTTCCAAAGCTGACAATGGTGGGAACATCAAACACAACTCTAAGCGTAGACTTCTTAAGAAAGGTATGTTTCATAAACCTGAATCTAGCATTACTTTAATTAAGGGTGATTGTTATGTTTGTAAAATTCATGGCCACACGGCAGTAAAGTGTAGACAAGCTAGAACGAGTTCAGTGGCATGATGTCGGAAGTTATTTTAATAACCAATGTGAGATATTGTGGTGGACTCTGGAACCACTAAGCATGTTGGTTGAAACAGAGACCTGTTCACATCCTGTCAGAGGATAGGGGATGTCGAGAAACTCTTTATGAGTAACTCATCTGCGACAGAGGTTGCATAAAAGGGAAAGGTCGAGCAGAAGCTCATATCTGTAATATTCTCACATTGAATGAAGTTTTCATGTTCTGAGCATATGCAAGAATCTTGTATCTTGTTTTGTTGTAGATAGTAAAAGATTTAAAATTTTAATTGAATCAGGAAAATTTGTTGTAACTAGGCAGTGATTTCTTTAGGAAATTTATAGGACTTTGGTTCTATATAAGCTTAACGGAAAAAATGATGAAGTGAAAATAATTGATTCTTGTGTTTTCTTTTGTGTGATTGAATGTTTTGCATGGTAGACTTGTAACCGTAAACTTATAAGTCAATGCATAAACTGGCTAGCATAGGCTTGTACCCAAATTTATTTTGGATATTTAACACAAACGTAAAATCTTCGTAGAATCAAAATATGCTCTAAAATCTTTTAACAAAATTGTTCAGAGTAATTCTAATCCCTTAGAATTAATTCAGTTACACTTAGTTGACATGAAATCAACCCAAACTAAGGTGGTAAAAGGTTCTTATAACTTTCATAGATGATTGTACGAGGTACTATCTTGTATGTTTACTTAGGGGTAAGGATGATGCCTTATAAGCCTTAAGAATATAAACTTGAAATTGAAAGCGAAGTATATGTTACCACTAAAAGGGTTAGGTCTGAACGTGATGGAAAGTATGAAATTCATATAGGAGAACTTTAGTTTTTAAAGGGAATTATTCATGAAATTGCACCTCCTTATTCACCATAGTCTAATAGTATAGTAGAACATAAGAACATAACCATTAAGGACATTGTTAGAGCATTGATCGGTCGAACTCACATCCGTTTCTATGTCAAGCATGTTTGTCAATATTAGTGATCAAAACTATATGTCTTGATTTCTAGTATACTTATGACTAGGTCTCAGTCTAGGATACTTAAGTGTAGTTGAGCTCCAGACTCCATGACGATCATCTTACGAAGACGAAGAACTACTCGAGGAACCCGTGGAACTTCATCCGACTAAAAAGGTATGTGGAGACTTGAACTTATATGTCACTCAAAATTATACTCTATCTCCTACTCTTGAGACAAAGTCCTATATGTATGATAGTTTTCATACATACACATTTGCTATTTCGAGCCGAGTTTACTCTCCTATCTTTTTCTCGAAATATGTATTGGTAAGATTTTTTTTTAACCACATCCATCTTCACTTTAACCACATTCATCTTCACCCTTGACGAATGTCATTATGACGTTTCAGTCTTGAAAATAGCTTTGATGACGATAGTCGTGAATAACGATTGTTATAACATTATAGAAGAATGTTTCAATGATTGAAATGTGGAGTTGAGATTACCACCCATGGATATAAGCATATATAGTGTGTTCCCACATTAGTGTATAAATACATGTGCTGGAAACCAAGTGTGTGCATACGGTATTGGTGAAGGAGACAGGTTGGGTACGTATACCCGTACGCGTAACAGTGGAAGTTTTCAAACCGAAAAACTCTGTTGAGTTTGTAGTTTGTAAACTAGTAAACTAGTCACCTTAGGTACGCATACCCGTACGCGTACCCACGGAAGTTTTCGAATCGAAAATTTATGCTGAGTTTGTAAACTCAAACCTGGTAGCTAAGGAACGCATACCCGTACGCATACCCAAGATGGTTATTTCTCAAATCGGTAGTTCATGAACTTAAAACAATAAATTATAAGGATGCAATCTTTGCATACCGTGGGTACATTATTCATGAATTTATTCAAATGGATCAAATCGATTTTGTTTCAATTGTGTCTATGAATAAAGACCTAAGCAATTAAACAACTCTTCAACTAGTTCTTGTGAGTCATTTGAACTAGTTATGAGAAAGATGAATACGGTTAATATGAAAGTGCTCATATGGATAACCATTGGTTAACTATTTGTGAACCAACTAAGTGTACACGTTTAGGTATGGTTACTCAAACCTAAATGAAATACATTTCATTTGTATGACAAGCTAAGTTTCGATATAACGGTTGAAATATATTAGTTTGGTTAAATAAGGTTTTCATCTAACGATGAATATTGAATGCTTTGTTACCAAGGTAACTTGGATTGCAAACCCTGATTTGAAAACTATATAAAGGAGACATCTAACAACTGGAAAAAACTAATCCCCAAACCTCTTGTGTGATACTAGTTGGTTTTTCTAGAGTCGATTCTCCTTTAACCTTAGGTTTCTTCTCGAGACCCTGTAGGTTAATGAGTGAAAGACTTCATTGGGATTGTGAAGCCAGACGAAACTACTTCTCTTGTAGTTGAGCGATCTGATCTTGCTATTTTCTGTCGTACGAGTTCAACTGAATAATTGTATTGAGATTATATCTCTGATAGGGCAAGATAAAAAGAAATCACAAACATCTTCGTCTAATCGTTTGTGATTCTGTAATATATAGTTTCACTACCATACGATTTAGATTATTGCGAGGTGATTGATAATACTAGGCTGTTCTTCGGGAATATAAGTTCGGGTTATCAATTAGTTCCTGTTCACCTTGATTTATCAAAATACGGAACAAAAACTCATAGGTTTATCTGTGGGAGACAGATTTATCTATTATCATAGACTTTTCTGTGTGATACAGATTTGTTTATTAAAGTCTTCGACTTTAGGTCGTAGCAACTCTTAGTTGTGGGTGAGATCAGCTAAGGGAATCAAGTGCGTAGTATCCTGCTGGGATCAAATACGTAAGGAGCGCAACTATACCTTGAATCAGTGTGAGATTGATTAGGGTTCAACTACAGTCCAGACCGAAGTTAGTTTGTAGTAGGCTAGTATCTGTAGCGGCTTAATACAATGTGGTGTTCAATCTGGACTAGGACCCGGGGTTTTTATTCATTTGCGATTTCCTCGTTAACAAAATTTATGGTGTCTGTGTTATTTCTATTCCGCATTATATTTTGTTATATAATTGAAATATCACAGGTTGTGCGTTAAGATCAATCAATTAGAATATCCAACCTTTGGTTTATGATTTAAATTGATTGACACTTGGATATTGGTATTTGGTACCATTCAAGTTTATCTCTCTAGTATTTGATAAAGACTCGCAGATTTCCATTTGCTTGAGTATAGATCAAATCGAGAGATTGAGATATTAACTCTTTGATGTACTTTTATCTAGATTGAGTCTGTCTGTCTAGTTGATTCTCTAGAAAGTATATTGGAGTTAGTTCATACAGACTGCTAATCGAAATATTGGGTGAGGTTGTTAGACCCACGCTTTTTCAATTGGTATCAGAGCAGGAAAACACGTTAAAGACCTTATAAGTATTTGTTTGTAGCGATCTATTTATGGACAACTCTATCTCTAATAACGTACCAGTTCAGAAATTACCAGATGATTCTAAAAGCGTGGATTCACCTGAGAGAACTATCACATCTAAGTCAATATCTAAACATTTTCTTGATGTAAAAAATGTTGATTGTAAAACTCTCCTAAAAGAACAGTTGGATGAACTTTATGATGAAGGTGATTCAGATATTGATGGAGATGTTGATGAGGAAGCCTCAGAGTATGTTAAGTTTTTGGATTCGTGGAATATGAAGAAGATCACAACTTCTCATGTCTCACCTCTTCTGACTCCTCTCTATCGAGAAAATAAGAAATTGAGAAGATGTTACGCAGGTGTTTATTTTTTGAATCGTTCTAACGAATCGATCCTCAAGGATTCTGAGGAAAACCTACGTATGAAGTCACTTGAATGTGATAATCTTTATCAAAAGTATGGAAGAGAAACTTGCAGATTCTGAAGCAAGGCTTAACTCTCAACAAATTAGTTTTGATGACAGAGAAAGTGCTTGTCTCGCTCGAGAAAAATGCCTTGAGGCTGATTTAGCTACTGCTCTTGATAAAATCAATATGTTGGAAGATGACTTGAAAATGTTCAATACTAGTTCAAGCAAATTAATCACTATGCTAGGAGAAAGTAAAAATCATCGTGATACACGAGGATTGGACTATAAGGGAATAGATGCTCCAAGTATTAGAAAAGAGGTAAAATTTGTCAAGGCTAGTGATTCTTCTCAACAAAAGTTTCCACTGATGGAAAAAGTAAAACCTTCACCGGCAATTAAGGTTCGAAAGAGCAAAGTATATCAACCTCCAAAGTCAGCACATACGGATCGAGGTAAGAACATTCCTTATATATGCCACTATTGCGGAAATAAAGGTCATCTAGAAAGGATATGTCATTTCCGTATAAGGAATGAGAAACTTCATGATGTTCTTGTTTGGGAATCACAAGAAGTTGTGAAACCAAGATCATATGTTAAGGCTATTCCCCTTAATGCTGCAAGTTGCAACTCTCCAACCTTTAGGCAAAGGAATCAGTGTTGTGATAAACATATTTTTTCCTATAAACGTCATATGAATCCTTTTCACAGTCGTAATGATTATCAAAATAATAACTTCGTAAATACGAAGACAAGATCCGATGTTCCCAGTTGGAGAAAGACTAACCTGCAAAAGAATAGTAAATCTAATCCTCTTTCGAGAAATCTTGAAAAGAGTAACGGGAAGAAGGTTCTGGTTGTTTCTAAACACACTCATAAGTGGGTTCCAAAGAAAGTCAATGACACTTTGAGTGTGAAAAGGAATGATCTCCCTGAAATTCCATGACTATGGAGAAGGCAGTATCCATGATGTTGGAACTTAAAGAGTTCTTTTGGAAAGATGGATTTGGATATGAAAGGTTATAAAAGTGATCTCTTTCATGATAATCCAAAAGTTGCTTGTGATGAGCAAGAAATTTTTCACCTCAACACAAATTGAGTGTGTTTTAAGTGCATCCTCACCAAGGAATGCCCTGTTATGTATACGGTGAGGGAAGCACCAAAATTGGGGCGCACAGATTATGTTTGGTAAGGATGTAGAATTCAATTGGTTTCATCTAAAAAGGTATGTCTATAAACTTGAGTAAGATTTGTGTAGGATCAAAATCTCTCAGCAATAATGCCTCAGCGAAATCATCAATAAGACAATACAACAGCGTCGCAGAATAATTTTAGAAGTGGCATAATAAAAGACGTCAGCTAAAATCATGAGAAAAATGTAATGATTCTGCGAAAATAAGAGAGTTTGCGAGAGTAACATTTGTAAGGTTCCAAGAATGTCGCGAGACATATCCGAAAATAAAGGACAAATTAGCTGTCATCCACTAGGTACTTCCCTATAAATAGTCGTTCAATTGTAAAGGAAAGAGAGATCTTTTTTTAGTAAGAAACAAGTAAATAGGAGAGAGAAAATATAGATCAGTGGTTATTCTTGATTCCTTTATCTTTTCTTGTAAGATTGTTCAAAGATTCATCAATAAAATTAAGATTGTTAATCTAAAATGAGTTGAGTGTTAATGAAATCATATGAGGGATGTAGTGTAGGATTTCCTGCAACTACAATTTGTGCTTTTATTTGCTTAGAGAACTTATAATGATTCACGTACCTTTCTTATCGTTATTTTCTACCTAACTTGATATGTGTTTAAGTTTCTTAAATGTTTAGGTTTGAAAATAATAGTTCGGGATGTTTGGACTACATGGTACACATACCAGTTATGCATAACGTCATTTAAAATCAAAATCCAGGGTTTTAGAAATGAAGACAGTCGAGGAAAAGATAGACAAAATTAAAGATCCAAGTGCAAAGGACTTATGGATGGAAACGAAGAAGAGGGTTCAGAAGAAGCCAAGAACCGAGTGATCTAAGATATTTGTTAATGTTTCCTTTATGTTTTTTGTGCGTCTTGCTAAACTTTGAACATCTTTGTTTCATTTGTTTTCGGTTTGGAACATCTTAACTTTACGTATGGTTTGTTAAACAATCTAGTCTTTGCTTATGTTATTTTGTGTGTCTTGCTAAACTTTGGAGAATTTGATTTCTTTTTTTTTTTGCCTTAGAAATATTATATTGGTAAATCTATGTCAATTTTTATGTTTTCTTTTCAGAACCGGCATGGTCGAAATTGTAATAACAATGCCGGTATACTGATTTCATTTCCGGAACAAAGGAATTTAGAATTCCGGCATGGATACGCTTTTCTCGACAATGCCGGTACTCATCTGTGTATAATTCCAGCATTATTAGGAAGCTAATTTCAACGGCGCCACTAAACCTGAAATCTCTGTGTACTTATGGTGATTCTCCGGCATAAAAGAAAAAATACTTTCTAATTCGGGATCAATTCCCGACATCGTAAAGTTTGAACTAAATCATGCTGGCATGTCCATACCATATGGTTTAATGATTACAATTCAGATGTAGGATCAGAATCTCGCAACTGTAATATCTCTGCGAAATTATCAACAACACAACACAACAGCGTCGCAGAACTATTTCAGAAACGATATAATAAACGACGTCAACTAAAATCATGAGAAAGATGTGATGATCCTGCGAAAATTAGAGAGTTTGCGAGATTAATATTTGTAAGGTTGCGAAAATGTCACAAGCCATATCTGAAAATAAATGACAAATTAGATGTCATCCACTATGTATTTCCTTACAAATAGTCGTTCAACTGTGAGGAAAGAGAGATCTTTTTTGAGAAAGAAATAAGTAAATGGGAGAGAGAAAGTCTAGAACAGAGGTTATTCTTGATTCTTTTATCTTTTCTTGTAATAATATTCAAAGATTCATCAACAAAATTAAGATTGAAAATCTAAAAATGAGTTGAGTATTAATGAAATCATATGAGGGGTGTAGTGTAGGATTTCCTGCAACTACATAATGATGCTAGAAACAGGGACACATTGAAGATTAATATTGAGATTTGTGAAGATTTGGAGTGATTGATTAAGAATTTTACATAATTTCTTGCAATTCGTTAACATTGAAGAAATGGAAAGGAGAATAAATACATCAGAACAACCAACTACTTTTAGAAGAAGCAAGAGAATTGCTGGAAGAGAAAGAAGTGAAATGGGAGAATCTACTAGAATGAGAAATAATTGAGAAAATCAAATTCAACCACCAGTTCAACAAACACTAGTACAAGGAAGGAATATAGATTATGATAGGGTGAGTATACACACTTGGCAATCAAATTCCGCAGAAGAAGTAGAAGAAGAGCAGCAAACCAGAAACCATAGATAGGTAGAGAGAAATCAAGAAGCATATGAAGGAATAATTCATGGATATGAGGAAATTGGAGCGTTAGAAACGTTGAGACGAAGAATACATGAAGAAAGAAGAGCTGAAGCAGAAAGAACGTGCAAATCTAACAAGACAAAATCACGAATTGAGGATGGAAAATATGAGACTACAGAGTAGAAGATCGAGAAGTATTACAAAATCATATTCAAGATCGACTAGAAGAGAGATGAGGCGAAACTCACCCACAATTAATGCTGGAAACAATATTCAAGAAGAAATATCAAATCCTAATGAAGAATATCACGAAAATAGAGAAAGAGCTGATGATCGTTATGTTACACAAAATGAAACTTTTGATGATAGGCAAAATGGTAGAAATCAAGAGAATGGACAACGTCAGGGACGAAATGATCAAGATGGCGAAGGAAATCGAGAGGAAAGAAGGAGAATTTTACATGAAAGAGAAACTCAAAGAAATCAACAGACGATTTAAGAAGAAATTGAAAGACATTATGCTGAACAAGCACGTTTAATTTGCGAACGTGAAAGATTGAGAACGGAAATGGAAGAACAAGAGTTTCAGGAGACAATTCGCCAGAACAACCACGGCAATCGAGAAAGAAGGCGTACACAAAACCGGAATAACGTTAATATCAATGAAGAATATGATAGAATACAGAGGATGGCTGAAAGACAACGAATGGAATTAATAAGAAATGAATAAAATCATGAAGGGGAAAATGAGAGACATAATCATATGTGAATTCAAGATAGAGATGAAGAAGAGACTCACAGAAGAAGACGAGATGAGGATAATGAAGAAGAAATGCAAAATTTCGCGAGAGAAGAAAGACATAAACGCATAAGAAAAGAGGAGAAATTAAAAAGACCAATGGATCAAAATTCAGGTGTAAATAAACAAATCTTGAAAGAGTTAGAAGAAATGAGAGGAATGCTAAATAATAGAGGCGAAGTAGGCAGAAGACAATTGGATGAAGCTATAGAAGAAGCTGCGAAAACTCCATTTTCAAGGGAAGTACAATTAGGAGGAATACCACCGAAATGCAATTTGCCCGCATTAACCAGCATTTTTGATGGAAAAACTTGTGCAATTCAACACATTAAAGCCATATGATGGGAAAAATCATGATGTTGTATTATACAAGTATTTCGCATCCAGCTTAACAAGGGAGGCGTTAAAATGGTTCGAAGGTCTACCAAAGAATACAATAACATCCTTCAATCATTTGCAGACTACATTCCTGGGGGCATATATAAGTAATAAATATTCGCTACCTGGTATTGAAGACGTGTTTGGATTAAAACAAAGGATTGGTGAAAGTTTGAAGCACCTAACTAAAAGATGGAGGATTATGTGTAGCGAAATGGATGGCCATGTAGATGAGAGATATCTTTATCATTTATCAATGGTATGTTTGCAACCAACCAATTGTATGTCCAAATTTTCAGAGTCAAGAATACGATCACAATGACTGAATTGCAAGAACTTCAAGAAGAATATATTGCTTTGGAGGAAAGGCAAAATGAAATGGAATCATACCCAGTTGCGAACACCAGTTCACAAACAGCGAATGCAAGCTTATTACCCAATCTAATAAACACAGTAGCGAATACTTCGCAAGTAGACCAAGATAAGGTGACAGGTAACAATCAACAGAAACTGGTGGCTATGGGAAGCCGAGATCAAGAGGAGTATGAAGGAGAAAGAAATTTCTACAATCGTGGTGGAAATAACAAGATTCAAAGACTCGATCAACCACAAGAAACTTATGGAGGTCAAAGACAAAACTATAATAGGGGACAAGGAGGTCACAAGGTAGTATGGGAAGAAATCAAGATGGCACCTCTAAATGCAAGTGTGGAGAAAATATGGGAAGCCGAGA
Organism: Papaver somniferum; assembly: GCF_003573695.1. Lineage (NCBI taxonomy): Eukaryota > Viridiplantae > Streptophyta > Magnoliopsida > Ranunculales > Papaveraceae > Papaver > Papaver somniferum. The sequence continues at coordinate 17,563,035 of NC_039366.1, forward strand.
TCAAGAGGAGTATGAAAGAGAAAGAAATTTCTACAATCGTGGTGGAAATAACAAGATTCAAAGACTCGATCAACCACAAGAAACTTATGGAGGTCAAAGACAAAACTATAATAGGGGACAAGGAGGTCACAAGGTAGTATGGGAAGAAATCAAGATTCCACCTCTAAATGCAAGTGTGGAGAAAATATGGGAAGCTATAATTTTAATGGAGAATATACCAACACCATGGAACATGGGAACGGAACCACCTCCAAACCACAGAAGTCATGAGTTTTGTTCTTATCATCATTTTCATGGACATACAACAAATGATTGCAGAAATGTAAAAAGAATTATTATGAGAATGATAAATCAAGGAAAACTAAACCACTTTTTGGTAGGACACCCACAATCTCAACCATTGCCACCACCACCAGAGCATCAAAAAGTAAACACGATGAAAAAGAAGGAAACATTCTTCATAGAAGTTGGTGCAAAAGCAAAGAATCTATTATGTCACTCTATCGTGTATTCATACAAGACAATTGAAGATTTTCATGACAATGTTTTAAGTAGAGTGTTCGCAAGAGATAATGATGGCAGAGAAGTTATGAATATTGCGAAAATATCGCCACTAAAGGAATGGCAGAAACAGATCCTTTATTTTACCGCAGAAGAAATCCCCGAAGGTGAAGAGGTACATGATAATCCATTGGTAGTAAAATTAGAAATTAATCCAAAACCAAAAGAAGATGAGGATGATGAAGCTGAAGATTCATGGGAAATTAATAGAATTCTAATCGATACTGGAAGCTCTGTGAACATCTTATTTTATCATACTTATAAAACTATGGGAGGAAGAGATGATGATCTTATACCATCGACATATAAGATATATGGTTTTAATGGTACTACTAACAAGCCTAAAGGGGAGGTTACTATGCAAATTCCATTGAAGGGAATATCTTCTGAAATCCTATTCTGTGTCGTTGATGTAGAATCACCCTACAATGCATTAATTGGTCGACATGGGATTCTATGTGTAGCTTCAACTTTCCACCAGTGCATCAAATTCCCTCACCCCAGCGGTGTAGGAATCATAAAGGGAGATTGGGTTGAAGGAAAGAGGTGTTATGAAACTGAGATAGAATCTTGCGAAGAAAGAGCAAACAAGAAGGAAAATTGGTGACACAAAATCAAAGAGACACAAAGAAGTGAGAGGTTGATGGTGGATGTAATAGAAATAAAATAAGAAGAGATGTTGCGAAACTAATGCTAGCTCAAAATAAAAATGATGAACATACCACTACCAAGGAAGCAGTAGCAGAAAATAATAAAGAAGCAGAGGATGGAAAAGGTAATAAAAATACGAAATGTATGAATGATTAATTTGTTGCGACACTCTCGCAATAAGTAAAATTCTCAAAAATACATTTTATTGAATGACAAAATTGAGATTGCGAAATGCAAATACGATATGATGACGTGGGAGAATCTCGCAGAGATAATGAATTTTACAGAAGACAATCAAAGAACAATGACAAAAGAGAAAGGGGCGAACCTTTATGGCGTACACCTTAGTTCGCGAATAAATTTTCGCAAGAGGCAAATATAAGACCTAAAGTACGTCATATAAGGGGGTACCTGTTGCATGGCTCAGCGAAAGGCTACACCGCCACCGGAACCTGAGTCATGGAGATTTGGGGTCAATAATGCCCATCTGGGAGAGGCACCTTGGATTCTCAGCTTAATCATATGACTTAGGTTGGGCGACTAAGGTAATAAGGACTCTCCCAAGGAGTGCAGATCTGATCAAGGCGGCGAGGTACACGGTTGAGTCAAGATTTCCAGGGGCGTTTGAAGCGCACCTTGCCATTCTTGACAAGTCTTGGCTTATACTGCACTCGGCCTGAAGAAAACCCCACTTAAGGTGCAGTCTTGTAACCATAAGCCATATAGGTAAAAGGGATAAGAGGCTGCGAAAACAACTGGTTGTTTTTAAGACCGGATGGGAGGAGCTAACCTTGTATCGTAGAAGTACGCCTCCTTGAAGGGGCAACCAGGGGGGAGATAAGGGCGGCACCCTCCATTAGGGAGCTGATAAGTGTCTTAAGACGCAAATGTCATGAGGCTTTTTATTCGCAAGGATATTAAGGCTTTTCATATTTGTGCAACAATCCTAAAGAGGAAATAATACAAAATAAAAAGATAAGACGAGATCAATGGGTTTTCGCATGAAAGTGCGAAGACGTCCTGCGATTTCGTCGCAAGACGACAATGTCATGGGGATTTATTTTCGCAAGAATATTTAGACCTGTCATATTGTCGCAACATTCCTGAAGAGGCCATAATACAAAAGAAAAAGTTAAGACAAGATCAATGGGTTTTTGCATGAAAGTGCAAGAACGTCCTGCGATTTTGTCGAAGAATGAGATTTTGGAAAGAATCAAAATTCACTTCGCATATGAAAAATCTGCAAAATCTCTCATTTGGATACAAATAACAGAGGCAAGTATGGGAATGAATGAAATTAGAAAATGTTAGTTATTTCCATATGATAGATTTACACAAAAATTCAAAAAATTAGATTATATTGATTAACTGTATTGCAAAGAAGAATTGTTTTAATGAATGCGGGTCAAAATGAAAAAAATTCATATATTAAAGAATATGGGGAACCAAAAGAATTCACAAATATACATAAAGAAGGAATAAGTGTACAAGTATTACAGAAGATCAAAGAAAGAAAAAAAGACTACTTCTTAGTTGATCCTTCATCATCTTCATCAGACTTGTTCCCTTCTTCGTCTGTGTCAGAACTTTCACCTCCATCAGAATCTTCATCACCATCAGATTCTTCATCATCAGCTTCGCTATCAGAAATGAACAGACTGGGAATATTCTTTGGGATCTCTTCCAAGAGACAAGGATAATCAGAATGAGGAATACTATGGTCATCACAAACCATTTGGATAGTTTGATTGCGAAAATGCATAACATCATTCTTAAAATTCGCAACAGTGATCTTGATTTGATTCTTTAATCTAGAATACTTGTCGTTGCGAGAAGAAAGATTCTTTGTGAGTTCCTCTTTTTCATCTTCAAGCTCCTCAATCTTTTCACGATATCTACTTTCAGAATCTTGGAGCAAAAGACCATCAATTATTAACTTGATGAAAATTCATAAGAAACAGAAGATTTCGTAAAGAAGAGAAGTTAATAACCTTCTCTGTCAGAAATCATATCTCTAATCAAGGTTGTATGCTCAACTTGGAGAATAACATTTACACCTAAATCTTTTCTGGAATCATCTAAAATTTTCCCAGCCCAAGCAAATTCATCCTCATTATTTAAAAAAAGACGAGACCGAATTTGGTTTTCTCTTTCGCAGAGCTCGATGTTCTTGCGGTTAGCTTCATCTTGTTCAAGTTGAACTCCAAGAAGAGTCTCTTGGAATTTCGCCAAAGCCTTAGCACCTTGATCATAGATGTGATCCTTATCATCTATGATACCGCTAATTTTGGTTCTCAACTCATTGATTTTATCTTTAGAATTAAGAAGGAGACGCTTAAATCGGTTAACCAATCCTAAACTAGATCTATGCTCAATTTCGTAGAGGCGAAATTTGGATCTAAGTTCATTCATAGAAAGAAATGAAATTCTATCATTTGAGAAACTATTTAAAGATTTATTAAGACGTTCAATAAGGGTATCATTATCCAAGGCATTAGGAAATGAACGAAGAATGGTAGCTTCATCAGAAAGACCATAAATGTCTGCAAAAAGGATCATTTAAATAAGATAAAATAACAGGATGAATGAATGAAGGGAAAGGAGAAAAGTAACATACGGTAGAGTTGATTATTAGCTTGTTTAAGGCTAGAGATTTTGTTCTTATACGAAGAAGAATCAATTTCTAGTTGTCTGTTTTTCTCGCGAAGACATTTGACTTCAGCTTCCAGTTCTTCATTCTTTGTACGAAATTGAAGACTCTTCTTTTCAAGATTTTCGCGTCTCTTCTCTAGATATGAGGCAACAACGAAAGAAGCTTTTCCATCCTGCGAGAAAATATAGAAAGAGATTCTGAGTTACAACAATGAAGAAGTAAAAGGATGAAAGTATACCAGACTATTAAGGGAATGCAGGAAATCGGGAGTCACTGATCTAGAAACTCCACGAAGAGAACTATCACCATCCAGTAAAGGGACATCGCAAATTATAGCGAGAGCTTTGCAGGTATTAGCGAATTGGCTATCTCCCATTCCTTGCGAAGAATCAGAAAAGAGGCCAGAGAGCTTAGCCATAGAAGATTCAGGTGGAGAATCTTCACTTGCGGCAAGGTCATCATTATCCTCATCATCGTTGTCACTTTAGAAATTTTCATGAGAAGGAATAGTTGAAGGAGAAGAAGAACGGATTTTTCTCTTCTTTGAAGGAGGAGCAATTGATTTTTCCTTGCGAAGAGCACCTTTTCCTTTATCACCAGTCTTCGCAACATTGGCAGGTTCTTCTATTTCAGCAATAATCTTCACACACAAATAGAAGTAAGAAATGGAGGCAACAGTATACTGTTTAAAATCATAAAAGGATATTTCTTACCTCATCTGTGTATGAGCGAAGAGCTAACAAGGTACTAGTCTTCCCAGTCCTATTATAGCTATCTTTCAGTTTTTGGATCTGTAGAATTTCGCAAGAGTTAGCGAATAAAAGAATAAAAATAAATAAAGAGATGGACATGAGCGAAACTGGAAGAAACATACCTCTTTCTCCTTCTCGGGATAAGAGAATACCCAAGGTTGATAAGTATCGAGATTCTCAGGAAGAACATTTGACCCAGCAATGTAAGGTCCTTTCAACATCAAGAGAAAAACACACCATTTATCATCTTTGGATTGGCGAGGAGTTGTGTTCTTACCAGAATGCCAATCAATGTCTTGCATGAGTATTTTAGCTTCATCAATGTTATCTTTCCTTTTCAAACGAATGCCCCAGCGAGTATTCTCTTTATTCAAAGAAATCAATTCATAATGTTCAAAGAAACTCGCTACTGTGTATTTATCAGCAATTATCTCCAAGTCTGCGAATTTAGGATCCTTAAGTTCTTTGGAGTACAGAGATCCTTTACCAGCACCACAGTTAGCGAATTGTTAGCATCATACGGATGCAATCCCCACTCAACTGGAAGATAGCTCGCGAAAATCCTGAATGAGCGAGAATTTCATAGAACAGAGGAATATCTTGATCGTAAAGAGGAATGGGGAGACCTGCGAGAATCTGACCTAGCGAAATTATGATTGATTGATCATCACAATATTGATCAGAAAAAAGTTTGGCAGAAAGAATTGACTTGGCACTTTCATCAAGATCTTTTTGGACGTCTTTTAAGTTTTTCTCATGTTTATGGCCACTTGGAGGCATATTTGAATATAGAGTATGGGAATGAATATAAAGTAAGAAGATTGAAGAAGGAAGGATTACAGTAGCGGAACTTACGGAAGAACAATGGAGTTGCAGAGATGAGAGAATAAAAAGAGAAGAGAAAGTAAAAAAAAAGTGGAAAAAAGAATAAGAAGAATATATAAAGAAGATATTTTACTCGAAGAAATAAATATCATTAAGAATAAAAGACATGAGCGGTTGAAAATCAGCGGTTACAGAAGACATGTCAAGAAACAGATGGAAAAAAGAATACGTGTGATAAATGCAGAATATGAAGAGATGAACAGCTGCGGCATTTCTCACATCATTCTCTACTTTGCAGAGAAGATATGAGAAGAGGCAAGATGTAGGATCAAAATCTCGTAACAATAATGCCTCATCGAAATTATCAATAAGACAACACAACAGCGTCGCAGAACAATTTTAGAAGTGGCATAATAAAAGACGTCAGCTAAAATCATGAGAAAAATGTCATGATTCTGCGAAAATAAGAGAGTTTGCGAGAGTAACATTTGTAAGGTTGTAAGTATGTCGCGAGACATATCCGAAAATAAAGGACAGATTAGCTGTCATCCACTAGGTACTTCCCTAAAAATAGTCTTTCAATTGTAAAGGAAATAGAGATCTTTTTTGAGTAAGAAACAAGTAAATAGGAGAGAGAAAATCTAGAGCAGTGGTTATTCTTGATTCTTTTATCTTTTCTTGTAAGGTTGTTCAAAGAATCATCAATAAAATTAAGATTGTTAATCTAAAATGAGTTGAGTGTTAATGAAATCATATGAGGGGTGTAGTGTAGGATTTCCTGCAACTACAATTTGTGCTTTTATTTGCTTAGAGAACTTATAATGATTCACGTACCTTTCTTATCGTTCTTTTCTACCTAACTTGATCTGTGTTTAAGGTTCTTAAATGTTTAGGTTTGAAAATAATAGTTCGGGATGTTTGGACTACATGGTACACATACCAGGTATGCATAACATCATTTGAAATCAAAATACATGGTTTTAGGTATACATACCCGTTTGCATACTGCTCCAGGATACAAAAATTCATTTGCAAACCCGTATGCATACTTGACGTCGATATGCGGTAAATTTGTTTTGGCCGTAATTTCTTCGTCCGAACTCGGAATGACCTCTTCTTTTTGAATTCTCTTCCTATTTGAAGTATCTTCAAAATAGTGATGAGAAATCCTAAATGTGAATGATTTGAGGCTGGTCTTTGTCTCGTATCTTGTGTTTTGAGTGTTTTACTCCGTTTCGTTGCACTTGTTCTACTGGACTTGGGCACTTGGATTCTTGGAGTAATTCTCTTCTAAGCTCATTTGTATCTTTCACAAGAATTATGTTGGTGAATCACAAAGAAGGAAATTCAATAATGGGCAGTAGTACGCATTTCTACGGGATTCTTGAATGTTCACAATCATCTTATGTGAACTATGATGCATGGTCTTTAATGACTTTGTATATTATTCTTTGTTAAGAAAATATTTTTATACGCTTTTGGTAACCACTCTTGGTGTAAATCCATGCGAAAAAGATTGATTTTACCTTCTAAGGACAAAGATTGATTTTTGCAGTATTAATCTTTATGGTTTTATATATTGCAATATGTTATGGGATATGTGTGTCCGTGAACTATGATTGTCCCATATACCCTGTCAAAAGTTATGATATTCATATGTCGATATGCATGTATTGATAAAAGATCGACGAACTTTTGACAAAACAAAAATTGAACCTATTATGTCGTTATGCAAATAATTGATGGAAGATAGGATGAATTTTTTGTCTACAAAGATTATGTCTATTATATGTCGTTATGCGAATAGTGATGAGAATAGAATGAATCTTTGTTCATTCCGCAGTATTGATCTTCCCTGATCCATATTTCATGTATATATACTGTACGGCTCCTTAAGTATTCTTATGTGAGCATTTCCAACTAAACTAATCATGAATTCGTTTGTGGTTAACTTGGTTTTGTATTCCGATTAAATTAATCATGGGTTCTCTTGTGATTAGTTTGATTGATAATTTTTGGATACAAAATCATTTCCTTATGGTTTTTGGTGTCCAAAGAAATCCTTCTTTTCTTATAAAAGTAAGGTCGCTCTTGTTGTTCTTTCGGGAATGACATCAAATGGGGGAGAGTTCTTTTGAACTTGCGCTTAATTTCCATATCTTTGTGGGGAGTGCGGATGTGGAATATTTTAGGGGTTATCTTGTATCTTTATAAACTCCTTGATGAATGCATTTAGCTTCGGCTTTATGATTGCATCTAAACAAGTTGATATGTACTTTTCTTTGGTCTTGAAGCATCTCCGTGTAAATTTCATTAGGATCTCGTTTTCGGACCTTTGCCAATTTTATTGACAAAAAGGGGGAGAATTAATATGTAGTTCACACTACAAATGCATATGGTTTTCGGATCATTATGTAAGGGGGGTGGTTTTCGTGTTGAGACGAAGTATTGACTAAAGGGGAGTGGTACATATTACCATGGTATTGTTGTCAAAGTTGTGATACAATTGAAAGTTGATGCTGTGTAATAATACTATGACACTGTATAACAATAATCCAGAACTTTTGTTTTCTCATTGTTATGGCTACAGACAACTATGATGCTGAACTGAACATCTATGGAATCATGAGAGTAATTGGAAAAGATGAATTTTTCGAGTAATGTTGAAGCACCAAGGAGATCAAGCATATGGACGAGAAGCTACAAAGTTTTATCTATTTTGTAATCCATATGTATTTATAGTTTTGTCACTAAAATTGACAAAAGGGGAGATTGTTAGAGCATTGCTCGGTCGAACTCGCATGTGTTGCTATCTCAAGCATGTTTGTCAATGTTAGTGATCAAAACTATATGTATTGATTTCTAGTTTACTTATGACTAAGTCTGGGTCTAGGATACTTAAGTGTAGTTGAGCTCCAGACTCCATGGCGATCATCTTACGAAGACGAAGAACTAATCGAGGAACCAGTGGAACTTCATTCGACTAAAAAGGTGTGTGGAGACTTGAACTTATCTATCACTCAAAAGTATACTCTATCTCCTACTCTTGAGACAAAGTCGTATAAGTATGATAGTTTTCATACATACACATTTGCTATTTCGAGCCGAGTTTACTCGCCTATCTTTTTCTCGAAATATTTGTTTGTAATCTTTTGCTTTAACCACATTCATCTTTACCCGTGAAGAAAGTCATGATGACGTTTCAATCTTGAAAATATCTTTGATGATGATAGTCGTGAATAACGATTGTTATAACATAAAAGAATGTTTCAATGATTGAAATGTGGAGTTGAGATTACCACCTATGGATATAAGCATATATAGTGTATTCGCACATTAGTGTATAAATCCATGTGCCAGAAACCAAGTGTGTGCATACGATATTGGTGAAGGAGACAGGTTGGGTATGCGTGCCCCTACGCGTACCAGCGGAAGTTTTCAAACCGAAGAATTCTACTGAGTTTGTAGTTTGCAAACTAGTAAACCAGTCACCTTAGGTACGCATACCCGTACGTGTACTCATGGAAGTTTTCGAACCGAAAATTTTTGTTGAGTTTGTAAAATCAAATCCGGTAGCTAAGGTACGCATACCCAAGCTGGTTATTTCTCAAACCGGTAGTTCATGAACTTAAAACAATAAATTATAAGGATGCAATCTTTGCATACCGTGGGTACATTATTCATGAATTTATTCAAATGGATCAAATCGATTTTGTTTCAATTGTGTTTATGAATAAAGACCTAAGCAATTAAACAACTCTTCAACTAGTTCTTGTGACTCATTTGAACTAGTTATGAGAAAGATGAATACGGTTAATATGAAAGTGCTCATATGGATAACCATAGGTTAACTATTTGTGCACCAACTATGTGTACACATTTAGGTATGGTTACTCAAACCTAAATGAAATACATTTCGAAATGATTTCATTTATGTGACAAGTTAAGTTTCGATATAACGGTTGAAAGATATTAGCTTGGTTAAATCAGGTTTTCATCTAACGGTGAATGTTGAATGCTTTGTTACCAAGGTAACTTGGATTGAAAACCCTGATATGAAAACTATATAAAGGAGACATCTAGCAAATGGAAAAAACTAATCCCCACACCTCCTGTGTGATACTAGTTGGTTTTGATAGAGTCTATTCTCCTTTAACCTTAGGTTTCTTCTCGAGACCCTGTAGGTTAACGACTGAAAGACTTCATTGGGATTGTGAAGCCGGACGAAACTACTTCTCTTGTAGTTGAGCGATCTGATCTTGCCATTTTCTATCATATGAGTTTAATTGAATAATTGAATTGAGATTATATCTTCGATAGGGAAAGATAAAAAGAAATCACAAACATCTTCCTCTCATCGTTTGTGATTCCGCAATATCTAGTTTCGCTGCCATACGATTTAGATTATTGTGAGGTGATTGATAATACTAGGATGTTCTTCGGGAATATAAGTCTGGGTTATCAATTAGTTCCTGTTCACCTTGATTTATCAAAAGACGGAACAAAAACTCATAGGTTTATCTGTGGGAGACAGATTTATCTATTATCATAGACTTTTCTGTGTGATACAGATTTGTTTATTAAAGTCTTCGACTTTGAATCGTAGCAACTCTTAGTTGTGGGTGAGATCAGCTAAGGGAATCAAGTGCGTAGTATCCTGCTGGGATCAGAGACATAAGGAGAGCAACTGTACCTTGAAATCAGTGTGAGATTGATTAGCGTTCAACTACAGTCCAGACCGAAGTTAGTTTGTAGTAGGCTAGTGTTTGTAGCGGCTTAATACAATGTGGTGTTCAATCTGGACTAGGTCGCGGGGTTTTTATGCATTTGCGGTTTCCTCGTTCACAAAATTTATGGTGTCTGTGTTATTTCTGTTCCGCATTATATTTTGTTATATATTGAAATATCACAGGTTGTGCGTTAAGATCAATCAATTATAATATCCAACCTTTGGTTGTTGATTTAAATTGATTGACACTTGGATATTGGTCTTTGGTACCGTCCAAGTTTATCTCTCTAGTATTTGATATAGACTCGCAGATTTCCATTTGCTTGAGTATAGATCAAATCGAGAGGTTGAGCTATTAACTCTTTGATATACTTTTATCTGGATTGAGTCTGACTATCTAGTTGATTCTCTAGAAAGTATATTGGAGTTAATCCATACAGATTGCTAACCGAAATATTGGGTGAGGTTGTTAGACCCTCGCTTTTTCAGAGATGACTTATGCCATGTTGATTAAAAGATTAACCGCCATCTTGTGGTGGGAGGTCGTCCTCTAATTTTGCTATTATATCCTGACAAAAGTAACCTTTAAAGGATCAAATAAAACTCCATATGATTACGGAAAGATAGACAACCTTCTTATGCATACATCTAAGTATGGGGGTGTTTGGATAAGATAGTTATTCCTTCTCCTAAGAGAACTAAGATAGGACCCAAACTTTTGACTGTGTCTTCATAAGGTATTCTGAATACCTTGTTGCATATAATTTTTGGTTGTGACTTCTGATTTTCTGACGTTGGTGTGAATACTTTTATGGAGTCTAGGGATGTTGAGTTCTTTGAACATGTTTATTTTGAAACTTGTCTCTTCTTAAGGATGTGTTGTTGATCCCCTAGATTTCTTTTCAACTAGTCATAATTTACCTTCAAAGGAAGATGAAGTAGAGTTGATCCTATGAGAAGTAAAAGGATTAGAACTGAGACTTCTTATGGACCTGCTTCATAACATACCTAGATTAGTCTGAGCCCAGACTTGTAAAGAATCCTTGACATATACTCAAACTCCATTCTGGTAAGAAGCTTCATTTAGTGAAATGGACTCAATATGTCGGAACCAGACTTGACCATGGGATGTAAATGAGTTTCTAAGAGGAAACGTTAGTGTTTGTAACCAAAATATTCTACACCAAAAATGGGCTAACTTAGGCCTACATAGCTCCTCCTATTAGCTAAGCATAGTTCATTGGGACCTAAAAACACTCTATATGCAAGCCCATGTACCCACTGGAAACAGGCAGGGTCAAAATCGTGCTCATGACAGAGCCTTAGATCAAGATCGTTCTCGTACTCGTAACATATCCCTGGATCATGGACGAGATCGAGATCGTTTCCGTGAAAGAAATCCAGATCAGAACCGGATAAGAGAAAAACAACTGGTGATTGAAGACGAAGCGATGGATGTGGATGGGGAAAACCCACAAGTTCGAGGAAACAAAGATCGTGTATTCGGCAGTCCATCAAGGAGGAATGGCGATCGACATGACATGCGAGATGGACGCACCGCGACCCCTAGTACAGAGGAAGAACTGTTACTCAATCGGTTGAATGAGCTGGAGAAGGAGAACGCTCTCCTGAGGTTAGAACGTGAAAACCATCCTCGACTTAAGTCTGGTAATCTGAACAACCATAGGGGTAGGTCTGTATGGCAACATCTTGGAAAACGAGTTAGCCCGCAAGCTGCAAACCGAAATAGAAAAGTGATCGATCTTGATCGACCAGTGAAAAATTTCTTGGTCACTGGAGATCTGCCTAAGCGAAGGCCTGTACGACCTCGGCGAGCAGGGACCCGGCCAGCTGCAACTCAGTAGAGTGTAACCAGAACTTCCACCGATTCGAAACGTACCAGGAATGATGAAGATGAGGTTCGATATCGACACGATGAGAGAGAACTTTCGCACGATTAATATGCTCGTTCGGAGCAAGGAAGAAATGGAAGAGACCTAACTGGTCACCGAAGGAAAAAAAATGAGATCTACATCTCATATTCCAGAGTATCGAGATTATGAGCAGGAAGATGGTTCCTTAGATGGCGACATAAACGCAATAACAGAGGCTCGCCTTTTCGAGATGATCAAGAAAGTAATGTCCAAAAAATAGTCTAGAGAAGAAAAGATAGACCGTTTGCGTCGATCTGCAGGAGCCCCTTTCAAACTGAATATCATAGAATTCCTGCCGCCAAAGAATTTTCAGGTTCCCAAGCTGCTAGAATTCGACGAGAAAACAAATGATCCAGATCAGCATGTTTCACATTATGAAAGTGCCATGACTCTGTGGCATTTCAGCGATGAGTTGATGTGCAAGATGTTTCCATAGTCACCGACTGGAGGAGAAATAACGTGGTTCAATCAGCTACCGGAACAGTCGATCGGGACTTACCATAGCCTAGTTGACGAATTCTCTGCTCACCACAAGTACAACAGACGTGATCGAAAGGGATGCCACACATTGTTCCTTCTGGCAATTCGGAAGGAGGAAAGCATCAGACAATTTACTCGACGCTTCAAGAAAAAGGTGACCGATGTGGATGGTGCCAACGATCAAGTCGTCATCGCGGCTTATAAACAGGCATACCAGTATGATCAAAGGGGTGTGTACGTTTCTTTGGTCAAGAGACCAGCAAATACTTTGGAAGAGATGTACGATCGAGCAGAAGAATACGCTCGGGTAGAGAATGACTCCAAATCTCGAGAGACGAGAGATGTCAATAGATCATCCAATCATCCAAATGATGGGAATAAAGACAAGTCAAAGAACTGTTCGAGCGGACAGCACAACGATCGAGGTGAAGTCCGAGAGAAGAACTAAGGAGAACTAATGGAAACTGGATATCAGAAATACCGTGATATGAAACTGAAACCGTTGAACATACATCTTTCAGAGTTGTACGAGAAAATCAGCAAGGATTGGATCCCTCCTCGTGCTTTGCCAGCAGAGACACGTGATAAACGTGATAGGAGCAAATACTGCAAGTTCCATAAAGACCATGGTCAAAAGACCGAGAATTGCCGCGTTTTACAGATCGAAGTCCAGTGAATGATCGACGCTGGAAAGCTGCAATAGTATGTGGAAAAGTATTTCGGGAAAGTTTCTGGACAGTTTGGCGCAACACATGTGATTAACGTCAGTCACGCCAGGATCCATTTAATAACCAGGAGGGCGTCGAAAGATGAAACCAGGAGAAAACTCAGGAAGTTAAAAGAATGGTACTTGATAAATCATATTGATTTTTTCAGTGGAAATTGAGCAGAAAATCGAGAGCGTGGATGCACAAAGATCGAGTTCTCTCCAGCAGACATGATAGGTGTATATGCTCCCCACAATGATGTTATCGTTATAACTGCTTGGATTGGCATGTTTCGTGTTCACCGAATTCTAGTGGATATAGGAAGTTCAGTGAGTGTGCTGTTTTCAGGAGCTTATTCCTCTATGAATCTCCCACACGACTTGATCGAAGAGGATGAAAATCCAATTATCGGTTTCAGTGGCGAAGTTACGAAGGCGATAGGAAAAGTGAAGATACCTATAACAGTGGCTGACAAGTCCGTTCTAGGAAATTTCCTGCTTCTTGACTGTAGAGCTCCCTACAATGCGATCGTGGGACGAGACTGAATGCATGAGATCGGTGCAGTCACATCCTCATATCATCAATGTTTGAAGTTTATTACCCCTGAAGGAGTCGTAAATGTTAGAAGCGACCAGATGCCCGCACACAAGTGTCACGAAAGTGTCATGGATGAGTACAAGAAGTCAGAAGTTAGCGGGAACCAAATCATGCGAGTCGAGCAAAAATAGCAATTACAGAACCCTCTCCCCCCAGAATCATATATGGGAGAGGACGCAGCTGAACCCCAACAATAGATAAACTGATCGAGGTCCAGATTGGATATAAGGAGTACAAAACAACATTCGTAGGAGCAGACCTGCCTGTACATGAACGTGATGGTCTGATTACATTGCTAAGAGAAAATGCCGACGTTTTCGCATGGAGTTTTGCTGAGATGCCCAGAATAGATCCGAATATAGCCTTCCACAGGCTAAATATCGATGAGAAGTTCCACCCAATTCGTCAAAAAATCAGGAATATGGCGCAAAGCAAAAAAGATGGAGTTACTGCTGAAGTTGAAAAGCTGTTAGAAGCGGGCTTTATTCGACCAGTGCAGTATCCTCGCTAGCTGTCCAATGTCGTACCTGTTCCAAACAAAAATGGTAAAATTCGTGTCTGTACCGAATTTACTGATTTGAATAAAGCATGTCCGACTGATCCATACCCGCTACCGCGGATAAAAGATTTGGTGGATGCAACCTCAAGATACAGGAGACTGTCATTCATAGACGGTTTTTCGGGGTATAACCAAATACCTTTATTCGAGGAGGATCAAGAGCATACTGCGTTTGTAACTGATAGAGGAGTTTACTGCTACACTGTAATGCCATTCGGGCTAAAGAACGCAAGGGCGACCTACCAGCATTTGGTGGAAAATATGTTCAAGGATCTGATTGGGAAGACGATGGAAGTATACATCGATGATATGGTGGTGAAATCTGAGCAAAAGGAGTCGCATTTCTAGACCTGCAGAAGACGTTTGATATCTTGAGGCAACATCGAATGAAGCTTAATCCAGCGAAATGTTCGTTCGGGTTATCCTCTCGAAAGTTCCTTGGATACTTAATGACGCGCATAGGAATTGAGGCGAATCCGGATCAAATCAGAGCCATCACAAAGATGCCATCCCCAAGAACGAAGAAGGAGGTACAGAAGCTAGCATGTCGATTAGCAGCTTTAAATCGTTTCATTTCACGCTCGTTGGATCGATTCAAACCATTCTTTGATTTTTTGAAGAAAGCAGTGAATTTTGGTTGGACAAATGAGTGCGAGAAGTCTTTCGATGAGATCAAGCATTATCTGTCAACTCCTCCAGTTTTGGTGAGTCCAAAAACTGGACAACCGATCGGAGTTTATTTGGCTTCAACGGAGAATGCTGTAAGTGCACTGTTGTTTGTTACAGATCCACATGAAAAGCCTATTTACTTTGTCAGTAAATCTTTGACGGGGGCGGAAACATAGTACAAGAAAATTGAGATGATAGCACTTGCACTGTTGCACGCATCTCGTCGCTTCAAGCCTTATTTCCAAGGAAGGAAGATCATAGTCTACTGGGAATACCCGCTGAAGAGAATCCTGGAACGTGCTGATGATTCCAGCCGACTAGCCATATGGTCAAATTTTCTGAGGGCGTATGAAATCAAATACGAGAAGAGAACTGCAGAGAAGGGACACGCCCTGGCTGCACGGCTAGTAGATTTTCCTGTGGACGACATACAAACGGTTACTGAAGAAGAGGAGGAGCTGTTCAAACCCATAGAGTCAGTCACCGATCAGATTGGGGGCGAGTCCACAATGGAGGTTGATACACCTGAACCATTATGGACTGTATTTACTGATGGGTCATCGAATGTTGGTGGAGCTGAAGTTGGATGTGTCATCCTTACTCTTGAAGGTTCGAGGATCGAGAAAGCGACCAGGCTTGGTTTTCAAGCATCAAAAAATGAAGTTGACTATGAAGCTGCAATTATCGGTTTAAAGGATGTCAAACAGTTAGATGCGAAGAACGTGAAGCTGGTGACTGATTCCATGCTAGTAGTTAACCAGTTTCTGGGGACCTACAGAGCCAAGGAAGAAAGGATGGCCCTGTATTTGGATCATATGAGAGAACTGGCAAATGAGTTCGACCATTGGGCAGCGACCACGGTTGGAAAACAGGCACGCAGATGCTTTAGCATATCTTTCTTCCGCAGTCGAAACTGATACCACCCATTTCGTTGTAGTGGATTTCCAAGAGTTACCTAGCATCTCCGACAACCACTTTGTTATGGCTCTCGAACACGCTAGTGGGGGCGAGATGGCAACTACATCAGCCCGGGAAGATACCTAAAACGTTGACAACAATATGGATGTGGACAACCCAGTGATAGATGATTCAGGCAGTCCTGCTGAAAACACTTCAGACTGGCGTCAACCTTATGTTCGGTATTTGACAACCAGTGAACTCCCAGAAGATGAGCATCTCGCTTCAAAAGTGAAGAAGAATGCTTAGAGATATTCAATGATCGAGGGTGAGATATACCGCAAACCTGTAGCTTTGGAACCATTTATGCGGTGCGTATCATCCGAAGAAGGGCAACAGATATTGGCGGAGGCTCATGAAGGAATATGTGGCACCCATTCTGGAGGACGCAGTCTCGCGCACAGAATACTCACCCAGGGATACTTCTGCACATACATGCAGAAAGATGCTAAAGAATACGCGCAAAAATGCATACCATGCTAGGAGCACGCTCCAATTCCTAAAAGGCCCGCCAACGAACTACATCCAGTTTTTATTCCCTGGCCATTCTCAATGTGGGGACTAGACATCGTCGGACCACTTACCGAAGCTCTTGGAGGCGTTAAATTCGTATTAGCCGCTACTGATTATTTCACCAAGTGGGTCGAAGCAGTGGCACTGTTACATGTTACCAGACATCATGTGAAAAGGTTCATATGGGAGAATATCGTCTGCAGATTTGGAATCCCAGACGCGATAGTATCAGACAATGGAAAGCAGTTCTATTCTGGGGTGATCAAATACTTTTGCGAGAACTTGAATAGTCGCCACAATTTCTCGTCTCCTTACTATGCTCAGAGCAATGGGCAGGCAGAAGCGTCCAATCGCGTTATTATGGACAATCTCAAGAAAAGGCTGGAGAAGGCGAAGGGGAAATGGAAAGAAGAATTCCCTGGAGTCTTATGGTCCTATCGAACAACCCCGAAAAGATCCACTGGATTTTCACCATTTACACTAGCTTATGGGACAGAGGCAGTCATACCCACCGAGGTACATCTCAATACTACCAAAACTCGTGCTGTCAAATCTGGGAAAAACGACATCATACTGGCTTTGGATAAAGAGTTGCTAGAAGAACAAAGAGAAACAGCTTTGCAGCAGTTGGTCTGATACCAGCAGGCAATCAAGCTAATCTATGATCGTAAAGTCAGAGAACGATCATTCAAACCAGGGGAATATGTCTTGAAGAAAACCCGAGCAACCACAATGGAACCAAATTGTGGGAAGCTCGGAGCAAACTGGGAAGGTCCATACATAGTGGACAGGACAGCATCTCTTGGCTCCTACTACTTAAGGAACCTCGATGGAACTAAGGATTCTAAACCATGGAAGCCATGGAATTCTTTCCACTTGAAGAAGTTTTATCATTAGAAGTAGTCTCAAATCCTGCTGTGCTGCACTCTTTTTCCTTTATGATAGTTTATCCCACTGGGTTTTCCACGCAAAGGTTTTAACGAGGCAGCTATTGTCGAGCAGTAGGTACTTATCTTGTTATTTCTATTCATGAATTTAATTCAACATTATTTTGGCATTCCACACCTTATCAAAATTGCTCGTGTTCAATTATAAGCTGTTGCGGACGTTCATTCCGCAGTCGGTACTAAAATGGAAAAAAGTATAGCCCAAGTCTACTGTCAGCAACGTCTCTGACACCTCGCAGATAGGGTGAATACACAGTTCGAGCATTTTTACCATATCCCAATTGTATCCCATCATATGGTACATCAACAAATATGGCGAACATTTTCACCTGTCTAGGCATGTGAAAATGTACACATCTCGACTCTGCGCGCATCTTGAATAGTAGGATTTCCCCCCTGCGCGGATTCAAGATAGCAGAAAAACTCAACTTTACATACCATGCGCGAGCCAAATGCAGCAAGAAGGTGCACTCTTGCGCGAGCATTAAGCAGCATGACACAAAACATACTGGGGGCGAGTTATATATCACCTCAACCATTTGGGGGCGAGATATATAACACTCCAGCACAATCGTTACATCCCTGGGCGAGTTGCGTAACACTCCGAACAACGCGCTTGGGGGCGAGTTATGTTACACTCCAGAAAACACGAATTTTGTAGGATCAGGGAACCCGAACTTCTTAACCCATAACATGTTATGGATTAAGAGGGGGTGATGTTTGTACCCAAAATATTCTACACCAAAAATGGGCTAACTTAGGCCTACATAGCTCCTCCTATTAGCTAAGCATGGTTCATTGGGCCCTAAAAGAACTCTATATGCAAGCCCATGTGCAACAAAGTAAACAAAATAGCTATCTAGGCCTCATAAGGTTTGTACATAGAAGCCCATGTGCAATGATCCAAGTCAAGGCATGGAGGGACCAAATCACCACCACCACGTCAGCATGACACGTCAGCGAGAGGTTTCACGTCAGCACGCCACGCCAGTAAGGAGGTGTCACGTCAGCAAGATGGATAAACCAGGATATGCCATGTCAGCAATGGTGCCACATCAACAAGATAGACGAACCAGGATGTACCACGTCAGCAATGGTGCCACGTCAACAAGACATACAAGCCAGGATGTGCCACATCAGCAACGGGTGCCACGCCACCAGAGTTGAAGAACCATGATATGCCACGTCAGCATCGACCGACCAACCAGAAACAGACACGTCATCAGCAAAGCACGGTCAGCAGCTGACTAGGCGATGACGTCAACAGAATATTCCATTACCGTTTTAACGTCGATGGTATATTCTTCATGCTGTCAGCATCTTCTGTCATGACATCAGCATGGCGTCATCACCAGCAGAGCACCGACGTCTTCATCTTCTCCGGCAACGTCGACAACAGCAGGTCGCCAGAATCTTCATCGTCTCCGGCGACGTTATCGGACCAACACCAACAGCTTCCGGCGGCCACAGGTGGCCATTTCGGCGGGACAGTAAACCCTGATTCTATGTAGCATGTTGAAGATTAATAATGTGAATCCTATTCAGTGTACTGCATCGCAATTTAATATCGTACTCCCTGATTCCGTGCGACGTGGAGTAGTTTAGCTGCGTAGCCCTTGGATTTTTACACCCCGATTGTTTGTGTTGGCGGATATCTACGCCCATTGAGTCGGCTCGCTGAGCTAGCCGATTTGGGCTGTTGACTCCATGATTTTTCAGCCCATGTCCATTTGGCTTGCAAATTAATCCGCCCCATTGGGTAGGCTTAGCCAATTGATTTTATCCTTGGGCTTGGTCGCTTACACCATTTTGGCTTGGCTAGTTTCATAACCCTAGAAGAGGTTTCGGAAATTCCAGGATGCATACAAGGGCCAGTTATTCCAGAGCCATGCAGTCATCAATACAGGCCAGTTATTATATGAGGCATGCAGGGGCCAGTCAATACAATTAATGACTTGAGGCATGCAAGGGCCAGTTATTCTAGAGCCATGCAGTCATGCAGAATATCAATGCAGAGAGGCATGCAAGGGAATTAAGGAAAATCATATTCATTTCGAAATTGGGATTGAGGGCCTAATTTTGGACCATATAAACACATGGCCCCATAAACCAAAAAGGTATGCAATCTGACCCACTTAAACTCCTATGAAAAATCCTTATACTGACTTTACTATACAAAAAGTTAGGTAGATGGAACTGTGGAAAAATATTAGGCTAAATTGGTAGCTAAAGGTTATAAACTAAAAGAAGGTGTAGATTTTCTTGATTCTTATTCACCTGTGACGAGAATGACTTCCATAGAGATGCTAATTGCTATTTTTGCCTTAAAAAAATTAGAGATACATCATATGGATGTTAAGACAACTTTTCTAAAACCGTGAATTAGATAAAGAAATTTAGATAGACCAACCCGACGACTTTGTAGTGAAAGGTTGTGAAGATA
Source organism: Papaver somniferum (assembly GCF_003573695.1). NCBI lineage: Eukaryota > Viridiplantae > Streptophyta > Magnoliopsida > Ranunculales > Papaveraceae > Papaver > Papaver somniferum. The sequence goes on from NC_039366.1 coordinate 17,583,012, forward strand.
AAGATTGTAAGTTGAACAAATATTTGTATGGTTTTCAAATAAGCACGTAAACAGTGACATGGAAAATTTGATCATGTGATAATGAGTAGTGGATTTAAGTTAATAATTCTGACAAGTATATTTACAAGTAACTTGTTAAGGATGCATGTGTGATTGTATGCTTGTATGTTGATGATATGCTTGATACAAACATAGATGTGATTAATTCCACTAAAAACATGCATTGAATGAGAACGTTGACTTGAAAGACTTGGGCCCTGTTGATGTAGTCTTAGGGATGAGGATTAGAAGATAATCTAACATTTATAGTCTTAGTCGTTCTCATTATGTTGAATTTCTGCTTAAGAGATACAATCAATATGATTGTAAGCCTGCTTGTACTCCATATGATTCTTCTTGTAGACTCAATAAAAGTAAGGGTAATGGATCTCTTAACTTGAATACTCAAGAGTTATAGGACGTCTGATACATTTAATGAACTGTAAGAATCCAGATATTGCCTATATTGTGAGTAAGTTAAGTATATATAATTGTAGTCCAGAGCAATAGCATTCAGATGCACTAAGTAGAGTATTATGGTACCTAAAATACTCTATGAACATTTGTTTGATTTATGAATGTTATCTTGCTGTCCTTGAGGGACTTTGTGATGCAAACTGGATAGTTGACTCAAAAGAGTCTAAGTCTACGAGTGGATATGTTTTCACTCTAGCAGTGCTGAAGCTTGAAATGACATCAAACCAGAAGACACGAACAAAAGCAGTCAAATGTTAGGTATCATACAGGATCAGTTGAAGAACGTACCCAGTAGGAAAGCTATTAACATAACTCAAAAGCATCTTAAGATCACTTTTTTCACCAGCAAGTCCAATACTCATGTGATCGATCATTGACACTGCAACGCGCCTAAGCAAATCATCAGGAGTAGCACAACTAGCTTGAAGGTTTTTGAGGATCGATTTTCCAGACTTGCTCCTTGAACTATCGCCCATCCTCTGTGTTTGACCTCGTTTCAAGAGAATGTACGAATTAGTAATTGTTCAACAAATACTGCTCTACCTATTTTCAGAATGAAGAGAATTATTTAGTTTGTATGAAAGTCGTTGCTAACTAGGATAGAGTATTTATAGACAATATCCGGTTAAAAAAGGGTGCACAAAGTGGGAGTCTCAGAGTCTTAGTTATTGGAATTAGATGTTTCAATGATTGTTTCTTTGTTTATCTCAAGAGGTATATAATATTGACATCGTTGATGAAGTTATCGACTAAGTCAAAAGTTGACAAGAAAGTTCATTTTGAAACATTATGTAACGGACAATGTCTTGTTCTGAGTTTAGTAATGAAAGTGGTATTTGAAAGTTTATCTGAAACTCAACCCAAAAGAAAACATTATCATGGACATAAAGTTCCAAAGAAACAGTCTCTCAACTTGTGACTTATTACAAGTAGCTAGAACCCAGAAGAAATCGCCATAGAGATTCATATTTTATTTAGCTAAGACATCAAATGTGCCTCCTACTAATTAACACAAACTACATAACAATAATGATCGAGTCTCCTTTAAACCATACTCTGATTCCCCTGACTTGTGCTAACCTAAACGCATAAATTGCACCCTAAATTTCTGTAGAGCCTGAAGTGTCTATACCAATGGATTGAGCTCAACTTCCCAAAGTTAGCATGTTCCCATTAGAGGTTACTATACTCCACAACCCACGGTTCCTGCATGGATTCTCCAAAGAACAACCATCTGCATTGGTACCCAAGTTTTGCCCATAACCTTATTTTGGTACTTAGTTATTGTAGTTGTAAGTTTCCTTTCAACCACAATCCACTTAAACTAATCCGACAATTAAGTGATCATTACGAATTCTTACTTGATTAATTGAATATTGAGAATGTTTCCAAGATAGATTCAAGTATTACAACAATTTTACTTACAACCTAGACTCACTTTCTCTCTCTCTCCCTATTTCTTGATCAAGACTTATCTTAGAATTCTCCCAGAAACAATGACCTCTCCCCTTTATATAGGGTTTTACATAATGGATGACAGCTAAGAAACCCATTATTTTCGGGATCACTATGCGACATATTCGCTCATCTACAATCGCTCACCTTCGCATAGAATACTTCTTCGCATAATTCTTCACACTTTACCCATGATTTTGCTGACATCATCTGGTGCGTCGTCTCAACTTTGTTGTGTGCGACTCTCTTCGCTTAAGTTGTATTTACTTCGCGTAATTATTAACGTGTGCGATATTTAACTCCTACATTTGCCTCTTCTCATATTGCTTATTCTTCAGAGTGAGCGATATGAGAAATTCCCCTCTTGTAATTCGCACATGCTTATCTTTTTTCATTTTACTTTGCCGACAATTTTCCGGGTTTCAAGTTTCTCTCTACACGTGTCGATTTTCTTCCTTTTTACCGGCTTGAACCGTCTTCAACCGGTTACTTCTTTTCACCTATTTGAGGGTTTTTCAATAATAATCTTTTCCTTCTTCTTCACTTATCTTCTCTCTCTTGTTGCTATTCATCTTCATCTGTTATTACCCATTTCTGTTGATGTCACTGATTTCTTCTGTTATTGTTCTTCCACTATGAACTCTGAATCGAAGTTTGTTTCCTTTCCTCATGATGAGTATTGATTTTAACCGTTCTAAAAATTTTCTTTTTACTGATCTGATTCCCATACTTTCGCAGGAAAAGTTCTTCCATTAGCGCCCTTCGAATCATGGAAAAACCCAAGTCTTCTTCGAGTGAAAATAAGGAATCGCAGAAGAAGAAACCAATCATTGATAATGAATCTCAAAATAAGGAATCTCACAAAAGGAAGGCATCGCACAAAGAAGAAGTAAGAAATACCCCATCTGTTTTGAAACAATATTGTTGCCTCTATTTCTTATCTATTTTATTTTCGCAGGCTTCCGATTCTGAGATGGTTGATGGTAAGAAGCAAAAAGTTAGGAAGTCTCGCAAGCCCATACCACTCTCTTCAAATATTTATATTCTAGATTTTAGTGCTACAGATGTTGTTCCTATAACCACAGTTCAACCTTCGCATACTAGCCCTCCTATCACTCCTACAATAAGTCAAACTCTTGAGAAAGATGTTCCTGTTATTCTTATATCTCCTCGAGCTTCTGAGAAGAATGTTCCTGCTACTCCTTTACCAACAATTCCTCTTATAGATGAGAATGCCTATGTTACTTATGATGAACTTTTTAAGGAGTCTCTTGTGAATAAGGAGTTTTCTCTTAATCAAGGAAACAAAAGCACTCCTATTATTGCCTCTGCGACTCAATCGCATGCAAATCAAGTTTTTCCTTAACCCATTAACTCTAGCTCTCAACCAAACCTTCCTCAAGAGAAATCTCCCGTCCCAATAGATTTTACTACTCCTTCTTCCCTTTCCTAATTAAGTTCTTTTCCTTTGAACAAGAAAGCTTTGGATAGTGTAAAACTTGCTGATCAAACTCTATCCGACGTCATCAATTCTGCCCAATCTTTAACTGATGATCCTTGCAAGCTTCACTACTGTTCCGCCTTAAGCAAGCTTTTATGTGAATTTCCCGTTGATAAAGCTTCAAGGGATGAGGTCCTTTCCCAAATTGACCCGAGTTTCCATGTTGCTCTAGATGTTCTGGTAATTATCTTTCACACCTTAACTTTATCTTATTTTATGATACTTCCAAGTTATACTAACTTCATCTTTTGCCTTTTAGGATTCTCATCGCCGCGTGATGCTTGCTGAAAATCATTTTGAATCTAGCTGTTCTCAGTTGGAACTTTCGCAGAAAAATATTTCTTTGGAAAAGGAAGTACAAAAGCTGAGAGGAGAACTCCAAATTTCAAATTTTGATGTTGAAACTCTTCGCAGCGAAAATCAAAAACTTAGAGGTATTTATTATTATATTTGAGTCACTTATCGTATTCTGTATTCCTTCGCATACGTTCATTTTCGTAAATTTCTTCATGCATTTGTTAAGATTTAAACCGGAAGCGTACGAATGAGAGATATGATTTTCAATTCTTCGCTGAAGATACTTAAGCGAATAACGTGAAGTTGCAGTCTCAACTAAACCAATTAGATAATCAATATTCATATTCGCTTGATCAGATTAACAATCTTTCCCATTAAAATAACCAACTCACTCAAAAAATTGATTTTTTTAGTGATCAAGTATCTTATTTTTCTAAATTGTCACGCGATGCTGACTTGCTTCATCAAACTTTATCATAAGAGAACCATACTCTTTCTAGGGAAAAACTATCTTTCTCGAAGAAAGAAGCAATGTTTTCACATTAGTATTCAATTCTTCATGAAATAAATGAAAACCAAGCGCGAACTATTCGCATACTGAAGGAGCAGTACGAGACTTCGCTTAAAGATTTAAGCTCCCGAAATGAGAAACTAATTCAGAATAACATAAGTCTTTCTGTGAAGAAAAATCAGTTTCAAGAACAATACAGTCAATTGAAGAATTCCTACGATGTTCTTAAGAAAAAGAACAAATCTCTTTCTTCTGAAGAAAAGAAAATTCGATCTCGCCTCAGTGGTTCAGTTGGTGATGGATTTGATAAGGATATGGAAAGTATGAAGGACAATACCCTTGCCTTTTTTAAATTCTTCCAAGGTAGTCATCTAGAGTTGACTGCCTTATTATGATTTCTTAGTATTTTTCCACACAATTTTTATTCTTCATTATTATTTATGGCTATTTATTATTCTTTGTAGATTCTGAAAAATCGCACCAGTCTGTTGTTACTCAATTGAATTCTGAATTATCCAAAGTTCACAAAGAATATGCAAATCTGGAAATGTCTCGTGGAAACCTTGAGCTCTCTCTTTCTGCGTCTCGAAGCAGAGCGCGAAGAAGATTTGCATTTCAGAAGAATTTTTTAGAGATAAATGCTAAAAATCTCGAAAGAGCAGCTATTCGCAAAGTCCATTCTAGTGCCCAATATGTTATTGACGGAATTCTCTCAAGTAACTCTCTTCCAGCGGTAAAACTCCCCGTATGCAATGTGAGTGCGGATGAAGAATATCCTTAGCCAGATAGTGATTTTGACTTTTTAAGCGATGATGAAAAACATCAAGATGATGAAGAAAGTCAGCAAGAAGAAGAGAAGTCTGCTAATAAGGCCAGTGCTGAGATTGAAAATCCTGGATCCAGTGCTAAAGTCTGAAAAAAAACTTTGAATAAGATGATGCTGTTAAGCATTCTTTATTTCCTTTCTTTATTTCGATGTATTTTGAGTCTTCGTACATTTGGTTGTTGCAAGGAAGATAATAAATTGTTGTTTTAATTCCCATACTTGCCTCTTATTATTTTTCTTGGAAGAAACAATCGTGCGAATTTATCAGTACTTTGTTTAATTTACTTGGGAGGTCTTATTTTTCCTTCCTATGTAAAGGTCTTATCTTGCTTCATTTTTGTGCGACGAGATCGCAGGAGGTCTTTGCATTTTAGTACATCGACCCATTGATCTCGTCTTATCTTTTTCACTTGTATTATTTCCTCTTCAGGTTTGTCGCATAAATATCACAAGTCTTAATACTCCCATGAGTAAAAGCCTTATGATATTTACGTCTTTTGATACAATTCAGCTCCCTAATGGAGGGTGTCGTCCTTATCTTCCCCTATGATTGCCCCTTCAAGGAAGCTTACCTCTATCAGGTTAAGATTATGGCTCTTCCCATCCGGTTATGCAACAACCAGTTGATTTCGCAGTCTCGCATACACTATCGATAAGGTTTATGGCAGCAAGACCGCACCCTAAGTGGGGTATCTTCGGACCGAGTGCATCATAGTCAGGACTTGTCAAGAGTGGCAAGGTACGCTCCAGACGCCCCGGGCACTCTTGACTCAACCGTGTACCTCGGCGCCCTGATCGAGTTTCTGCACTCCTTTGGAGAGCCTTTCTCACCTTAGTCTCTCAATCTAAGATTTATATCTTAGACTGAAAATTTAAGGTATCTCTCCCGGATGGGCCTTATCGTTTAATTCTCACCTCAAATCTCCACAACTCAAGTTCTGGGGTCGGTGTAGCCTTCCCTTGATTCATTCCTTCTAGGTCTTTCCGATTGTGACGTGCGATAGGTCTTACTATATTGCCTCTTGCATATGAGGGAACTAGGGTGCACGCCACATTTGGATTCCTAGCCAATATGATAATAAATATCATTTTTTGTAGCCTTTATCGAGGTCTTACTTTTATTTTATAGAATTTATTAACTTTCAAGCCAAATATTCTCATTACAAATATTCGAAATATTAACTTTTTATCCATGCGAATTGATTCACAAGTGGCTATGGATAATACTTTTTCAAGAACTGCCTATTCCAAGGGAGATCTAATTTACGACCTGTATTTCGTCCTTCATCAGGATCCATTAATTCATAGGCTCCCTCTACAACTAGTCTTTTTATTATATAAGGTCTATCCCAGCTTTTCTCCGATTTTCCATCTTTTCCTTTTTGATATATTGGAATTTCGCGTAGCACTAATTCGCCTGGTTGGAATTCTCTTATTTTAACCAGCTTGTTGTATTCTCGAGCTAGTCTTTGTTAAGATCAAGTCCGCACTTAAATTATTTTCCCAAGCTTCTCTCTTTGTGGTAGGGATGATCACTTCTGTTGGTAGCACTTCCTCTACTCCATATGTCAGACAGAAGGGCGACATTCCGGTTGCTTCTCTTCTTGTAGTTCTGTAAGCCCATAATACATTATGTACTTGTTCGCACCATCCTTTGTTGTGCCCTTCTAACTTTTTCTTCAGGTTGTTTGCGATTGTTTTGTTTGTAGCTTCTACTTGTCCATTACTCTGAGGATACAAAGGGGTAGATTTGCCACTTTGAATTTTGAACGCATTGAGCAGCATTGTTATATTCTCTCCTTCAAACTGCTTCCCATTATCAGACACCAATTGTGCAGGAATGCCAAATCTTCATATAATATTTTCAAAAATGAATGTGAAGATGTCTTTATCGCGAATATGTTGAACTGCTTTTACTTCTGCCCATTTAGTGAAATAGTCTGTTGCGACAATTAGGAACCTTTTTTGTCCCGTTCCTGGTATAAATGGTCCAACAATATCTATTCCCCATTTTCCAAAGGGACATTCTTTCAACTGGTGCGTCGTCTCAAATGACACCTCCCCCTATGGAATTTGAAACATCATTCTTTCAACTCCGCTAGTTGACCACTTAAATTTGTATTTATCCTTTAATATTTATATCTATCTTTGAAGATTCATGTTTATCTTCTCCAAAATTACATTTATCTTGAAAGATTATTTAATAACTTAAAATCTATCTTCGAATATCCTTATCTATCTTCCCAAGATTTATGTCTATTTTCACAACATTTGTATTTATCTTGAAAGATCCATGTCTATCTTTAAAAATTTATGTATTTCTTGGAAGATCCATATCCATCTTCTAAGATTTGTGTCTATCTCAAACTGATTTCCAAAATTAGTTATTTGGGCTTCTATAACAAGTCAGACCGGACACTATAATAAGCCATGGGTTTCTTTAACAAACCGAGTAGTAGGATCTAAAATGAACCGGGTAAGTTTCTACAATAAGTCATGGGTTTATTTAATAAACCAAATGGGCTTCTGAAATAAACCGAATGGGCTTCTAAAATAAGCCATGTGCTTCTTTGATAAACCAACTGGGTTTGTTTAATAAACCTATTGGGATTTTAAAATAAGCCATGGGTTCCTGGTATAAACTGGGTTTGTTTAAGAGACCGATTGTCCGTGTTTTTAGCGCCAAAAATGTAGTTGTAAGTTTCCTTACAACCACAATCCACTTAAACTAATACGATAATTAAGTGATCATTTACGAATTCTTACTTGATTAATTGAGTATTGGGAATGTTTACAAGATAGATTCAAGTATTACAACAATTTTTTTTACAACCTAGACTCACTTTCTCTCTCTCTCCCTATTTCTTGATCAAGACTTACCTTAGAATTCTCCCAGAAACAATGACCTCTCCCCTTTATATAGGATTTTACATAACGGATGACAGCTAAGAAACCCATTATTTTCGAGATCACTATGCGATATATTCTCTCATATACAATCGCTCACCTTCGCATAGAATACCTCTTCGCATAATTCTTCACACTTTACCCGTGACTTTGCTGACATCATCTGGTGCGTCATCTCAACTTTGTTGTGTGCGACTCTCTTCGCTTAGGTTGTATTTACTTCGCGTAATTATTAACGTGTGCGATATTTAACTCATACAGTTATTCAGAAATTAAAGCTTAGTAACTAGACCAAAAAGTTGAACTAACCTACCCTAAATTTTATTTAGTTTTTAAAAACTAATTAATTCGTGGGTATTATCTAAACTAGTCGCACTTTCTTAATCCAGTTCACAAAAGAGTCACACTGTTACAAACTCTTTGCAAAATGGAGGGTTAGGTCACTATTCACACTTAACAATTTGATGCTATGATTACATAATTGTCCCTAAACATTCAGTTCAAGATCGTTACATGGCATTAACCTTTAAAGTTCACCACTTCTCTACTGTTTAGCGAACTCCATCTCGGTTTAGGATCATAACATGGCATTCACCTGAAGGGTTCACCGATTTCCCTTCGGGGTTTAACGAAGCTTCCACCGCCGTCACCAACACCGCTACTTCATCACAACCACCATAACCACTTAAGGGTGCAGTTGGCACGAAGGTAGTTGAGGGTGGAATTCAATCAACATGAAGAATCAAGGGTGGGGATTAAATTCCAAGGGTGTTTGGCATGTGTGGAATTGGAACTCCACGGAGTTGAATTTACATCCTTTAGTGGAAAATCAAATGACACCTTCCCCTATGGAATTTGAAACTTCATTATCTCAACTCCACTAGTTAACCACTTAAATTTGTATTTATCCTTTAATATTTATATCTATCTTTTAAGATCCATGTCTATCTTCTCCAAAATTACGTTTATCTTGAAAGATTATTCAATAACTTAAAATCTGTCTTCGAATATCCTTATCTATCTTCCCAAGATTTATCTATTTTCACAACATTTGTATTTATCTTGAAAGATCCATGTCTATCTTTCAAGATTTGTGTATTTCTTGGAAAATCCATATCCATCTTCTAAGATTTGTGTCTATCTCAAACTGATTTCCAAAATAGTTATTTGGGCTTCTATAACAAGTCAGACCGGGCACTATAATAAGCCCTGGGTTTCTTTAACAAACCGACTAGTAGGCTTCTAAAACAAACCTGATAAGTTTCCACAATAAGTCATGGGTTTCTTTAATAAACCGAATGGGCTTCTGAAATAAACCGAATGGGCTTCTAAAATAAGCCATGTGTTTCTTTGATAAAGAAACCTGTTTTGAGGCATACTCATTTTTTTTGAGGCATACTCATTCATTATACCATCTAGGGTAGGTTTATAAGGGGTGTCTAAAGGTAGTGCAATTACCTATATATCCTTTAACAATTTAAATTACTAGAGTGCCCTTATCCTCAAAAACCTAAAACCAAAAAGTCAAATAAACTTTAAACTCAAACATCTTGGACTCTAATTCAATCAAGAAATTGATCAAGCAAAGCAAACACCAATCGAAGTGAGCGATGTTGGAGTGTGAAATCCAAATCTCAGTTGCTCTTAGATGTATTTTAGAATGTATGTGTAACAAACCCATCTTGTTTTTGATTGATTTTATTTTTTTTGATCGATAGAATATGATTTCAAAGATTAAATTAGGGTTTTCAGAAGATCAGTTCGGCTGATCTTGGAGTATCAATTTTGAGTCGAACCTAGTGTATGATTTAGAGAAACACTATGTTTGGCTAATGCGACTTTGCTAGATTTTGTTCGAATCAGTCGAACCAAAATTCGTCAGTCACAAAGTGAAGTACGGCTGATAACTTTTCAGCGGAACCTCTTTGAAAATATACCTAGGTTCGGCTTACAAGTTATCAACCGAACCTAGGTATATTTTCAAAAAACGGAGGTTCGGCTGAAAAGTTATCAGCCGAACTGTTCATCTGTTCAGTAGATCTGGGTTTTAAAAATTCAATTTTTTGATAGATTCAACTTATAAAAAGAAATTAAACCTCGTATAGAAGTCTACCTGTGATTTGAATCACACAGTTTGGTCACTTCTAATCACTAAAATCTCAAAATTCAAAACCCAAGTTTTTTTCACTTCTTCTTCTTCTTCCTCTCAGAACCCCAACTCTCTCACATAGATTTGATTATCTACTAATTCACCACTAATAATTTAATTTTTAATCAATCCTTAAAATTCCTACCTAATCAAATCTAATCATAATCATTAACACCAATTATGTAAGGGTAGTTATGCCATTATCAAAAAGGGTGGATAAGGGGTGATGTTGTTTTTTATTTAGTGATCCTATTTTGGCATTATTTAGTATGCTTCAAAAAAATTCAGTATGCCTCAAATAGGTTTCTTGATAAACCAACTGGGTTTATTTAATAAACTGATTGGACTTCTAAAATAAACCATGAGTTTCTTTTATAAACCAACTGGACTTCCAAAATAAATCAAATGAAAACTTGTGTTGTATGCACGTGCGCCATTTTAATGAGGTCCAAAAATTGCCTCCTTTTAATTCTCAACTTGTCGAAGAAAATCAAGAAAAACAAATTAATCATCGATGTACTTAAAATTCCATACAGCCTATACGTCGAGAAAAGACACGTTTGCTCATGAACCCAATGTGTGTCTTCTGTTCCATAAATGACTTGCTTGATCTGATGTCAGCATTTTCCAAGTGCCGCGTACACCAGTGTTCAATCAGCGACAATCATTATGGCCGGCAAGAATTCGACTCCTTATCAAACTCTTAGCCTATATTGTTTTGTACGCCACTATTCCAAGCTCTATATATTGACGTCTCTTCTCTACCACAGACATACATCTCGTCGGAGGCTAACCTTCTTTTATCAAGTAAGTATCCATTCCCTTCTTTATTCTTTTTTTTTTCTTTTTAACATTGCATCACTGTACAGAACAATTTACTAACCTCTAGCCGTTGGTCTTTGTCTACAGATTGTTAAACTCTGGTCAGAGATTTTGCGTCAATCAAGGTATGATCAGCATATGAACCTCATTCATGAAGTCATAAAAGTGGTTGTCCGTGGGCAAAATGACAGTTCGGACGATACCACGAGCGACAGTGGCACTTCAACAACTATATTTCTCTGAAATCCCTTAGAGAACAAATTGTAGTTGCCCCGTTAAATGACTTAAAAGATGATGATAGCATGAAATGAGCGAGACGCAAACAGGGTTGCAAAGACAGAAATTGAGAAACAAACTCAAGAGAAGGATGATAGGTGCAGTTTTAAAACTCAAACTAGACGTATTCTTATCAGTTGAAAGATTTCATGAATTAGTCTTTCCTTGAACGGTTATGTAGTCATTTTTTCTGCAAGTACTGCGTCTGTTTGTTTAGTGGTAGTACTGGATCCTATTTAGTAGGACACGTTATCGTATTTTTGTTTCAGTTCTAGCTATAACAAATGAAACAATTTTTTCCGGTATTCTTCACTGTCTTGTTATTTTTTGCTTTGTGTTCTGCAATTAGGCTCAGAGATGCAATGAGAAAGGTAGATGTTCAGCCGACTGAGGCGAAGAGTTGTTTGCGAGAGAACACATGTGGATTACTCTCTGAAGCAGATATGGGAATGTATCTTGAAATGGGACGAGATTTACTACTTGATGGGTGTAAACACACATAAATTATCGTAGGGTAATGTGGAGACTAATCCCAATACACAATACATTATTTGGAGAACTCTATCTTTTTCTTAAAGAGTTCTCTATTATTTATAGGCAAAACCTGACATGGCAGTGCCGTACACGTGTACCCTAATATCTTTTTTAGTAAATCTTCTATTATCAGCCGTACACATGTATCATTACAGCTGGGGTTATGTAAGCACCCGTTGGTTATCTTCCTCGGGGCAACCCATCTTTAGGGGCAGCCCACATGTTGTTGCATCCTCGCCTGTAGTGACCTCGGCTATAGTGACCCCGGCTTTGCTAATGATAACACTGGGTCACACTCGGGGTTTCCATCACTATCGTTGGGTTTGGTCAAATTCCCATGTTTACATTAGCCCCCTGGATGTTTTTTCAAGGCTCGTAGACTTGGAAATCAGTCATATCTTGTATTCGGAATGTGTCTATGACTCGCTGTCTTGGCATATCTTCTTGCCTTCTCGGAGCCCCCTGTTGACCATGACTTCGGGTCCATCTTCTCGTTTTAACTTAGATCCCCCTGTTGATCATGACTTCGGATTTGGATGTATATCGGTTGGAGCCAAGCCTTTGAGAAGACTTGGGGCACAATCGGACTCGCTTATGTTGCCTCATTAAAACCTTGTCAAGGAAAATCCAGTGGGACAAAACCTTGACGAAGGGAAAAGAATACAACGCGGAAAGTCCATGTAAAGTTACTTCGTTAAAGTTCACTTCTCTTTGAGCCTTTGATTTCCATGATCTTCTCGTAGCCATTTTGATCATGACAAAGGATCTTCTTTTCTCAGAACATCGTCTTCTTGACTTCATTGTTGATCGCTTCGGATATACATCAGCCGAAGCCCCATTCTTACTTCTTCGTGCAAGGGGCGGGTCCCCACGAGGATGGGTTTGTGTGGGGCAAATTGTCATCCCTAAGACAAACCCTTCGCACACATAAAAAATCCTAACCGCAACGACAATAAGAAGCAATTAAAGCGACGTATAGTCTTGAAACGTTATGTGATAGTGAAGGTGTATGTAGATCTGGAGGAGATGAGAAGGAGGATGAATATTGAGGTTGAGAGAAAGAAAAGCCGATGAATAAAAGAGAGAAAGAGGGATTTCAATTTGAATTTTGAAAACTTACTTCTTTGGAAATTCGACCTACATAGGTGTCGGTTACGTTTTTTCCCTTGGGAGTCATTTGACAAACTTGTCCTCAAATAATTTATGATTTTCATCTATGCATATGGTTATTTTTGTCAAAAGCACCTATTTGAGCTCTTTGCATTATATTATATATAATAGTAAAGATGTGATAGGGGTATTTTTGAAGGGTTCCAAATTTAAGGATATTTAATTAATATACCCAAGTTAAACCAGCTTATCAGGGTTTCATCTCCCTAAAATACTCCACCAAAGTCTAAAATCTGGAATCCTTCTTCGTACAAAAAATAACTAAAATAGTTATTGGGTCAGAGTAGGATTCCATAGTTATTCATAAAAAAAATTCTTATATATAGTATCTAGCTAGGTTATTCCTTGAACCTCATACATACATTCGTTACTACCAGAAAGATTACGTATACAGGAAAGCTTTTTAGGATGGAGGGATCAATAGAACGTTCTTACGCCACTATTGGAGATGATGGTGATGAGCACATATTAACACATGCAAATATATAATAATATCAACACATATTAAGTACATGCAATGAAGAATATGGAAACAAGATTCGTATATTCAAAGAATAATATGTGATTGAATGCATGCAATGAAGAATATGGAAACAAGATTAGTACATGCAAAGAATAATATGTGATTGAATGCATGCAATGAAGAATATGAAAACAAGATTAGTACATGCAAATAATGATATTGATGTAATTAGTTTTAATTTCTTTGATTAATTTATAGGAATAGATTTAATTCTTTTGATGTAATTATAGTATGAGGATCCTCACTCATTCAATGTATTTGTACAAGTAGTATATATACAAAATAATGAAATCAATCTCATTACAGTTGTATGAGATTTAAAACCAAAACCAATATTTCTACATGGTAATCTAGAGCTAGGTTAGATAATATTTTTTTTCTCAATTCTCTGCAACTGCATCAACAATGGCTGTTGAGGATGAAACTCTACCTCCTCCACCTCCCAACAATAATCATCCACCTAATAGGGAATCAAGTCTATCCCCATCAAGCCCCTATTACGTTCATCCGGCTGACAATCCTACCACTGTCATCTTCACCCCGCTTCTCACCAGTGACAACTATTGCATATGGGAAAGAGGAATCAAAAAGGCCCTAAGTGCTAAAGCCAAACTCGGTTATATTGATGGATCCATTGTGAAACCCACTGATCTAATTGATTTTTCCCAATGGACTCGAGCAGATGACTTAGTTGGTAGCTGGGTTGCCAACTCAGTTGACCCAGAAATCCGTGGGAGTGTTCAATCATTCACATCTGCAAGAGATCAATGGTTAGAGATCAAAAACCGATTCTCTCATACCAATGCTCCTAAGCTTTTTGATCTCAAACAATCAATATCTTCATTGAAACAAGAAAATCTGAATGTAGTAATGTATTTCACTCGGCTCAAGTCTCTTTGGGATGAACGGGATTCATTCAGGCCTCTCGTCCCTTGAATTTGTGGAGCAGGCAAGGATTTTGTATATCACCACAATCAAGATCGTTCAATGGAATTCCTTCAGGGTCTTCATGACCGCTTTTCTGCTCTCCGCAGTCAATGCCTATAAATGGAGCCAATGCTATCTGCAGCAAAGCTATACAATCTTTTAAGGCAGGAGGAATCACAACAAGGTATATAATCATCCTCCACTACTCATGTTGAATCTGCAACACTCAGTGTCTCTCGCAGTGACTCTTATTCAGCTAGACCAAATCCAATGTCTTATTCCAATCTCGGGACTACATCCAACGCTGGGAATGGTACCAACAAGAGACAAAGACCTTTTTGCGACCACTGCAACAAACATGGTCATACTCGGCTTACCTGCTGGAAGCTCAATGGCTACCCAAAAGATCCGTCGAGATCCATAGATATTTCAACTCCGACATATGCTGCTGCTGCTGTTCCTAATACACAGGATGCTCCTGGTATAACTACAGCTCAACATGCCAGACTTATGTCTTTATTGGAACCAGACAATGGAGACACTGATGTCACTCCATTCGCCAATTTTGCAGGTATTGCTCTAACTTGTTCTTCTAATGTTTGGATTATAGAAAGTGGCGCAACTCATCACATTTTCTCCACTCTCTCTTATTTTTCTTCTTACACATTGGTTATGAACCCAATCACGGTTCAACTACAAGATGGTTCGAATATATCTGTCACGCACATTGGGACTGTGAACTTATCTCCCAATATTCAGCTACTCAATGTTTTTCACATTCCAAGTTTTAAATTTAACTTGATCTTTGTAAGTCATCTTACAAGCACAGCAAACTGCTACATCAATTTCTCACACGAGTCTTGCATCTTTCAGTACCGTCTCACGAACAAGAAGATTGGATGGAGTAGGCGCATCGCTGGCCTCTATCATTTCAGTTTCCAACCATCAGTTTCATCTTTAGCTGCTAATAAACCAGTGGATATATGGCACTGTCGTCTCGGTCATCTACATATGGATTGTTTTAATTTTTTAGCTCGTAATTTTGCTTATGTTCGTTCTTCATTTAAACACTTATGTGATGTATTCCCACGGGCAAAAAAATCTCGTCTCAAGTTTAATAAAAGTGTTTCTTTATCGAAGCATCCATTTCAATTAATTCATGCTGACATATGGGGTCCTTTTTCTACCGCCTCTTTAACTGGTGCAAAATATTTTCTTACAACAGTAGATGATTACTCTAGATGTACATGGGTATTTTTGATGAAAGTAAAGTCTGAAACTTTGAAGTTTCCCAAATATTTCTTTGCCTTTGTTATAAGACAATTTGGGCATCACATTACCAGCATCTCCTCTGGTATCAATTCATTAATTATTCCTCAACTACAGACTTTCAGGTCTGATAATGGGTCTGAGTTCAAATCAAATGAACTTCAATCTTGGTTTCATCAAAATGGAATTCTCCATCAAACCAGTTGTGTATATACGCCACAACAAAATGGTATTGTTGAACGCAAGCATCATCACTTGCTCAACGTTACAATGTCTTTATGCTTTCAAGCCAATTTACGCATCCAATTTTGGGGAGACTGCGTTTTAGCTGCAACATATTTGATTAGCAAATTACCAACACCGGTATTATCTCATAAATCATCACATGAGTTACTTCTCAATTCGCCACCAGATTATTCACATCTCCGAGTGTTTGGTTGCCTTTGTTTTGGCAGAAATATACGTATTTGTAACAAATTCGATCAACATGCTAAGCCTGGAATTTTCATCGGATATCCGCATGGCCAAAAGGGTTACAAAATTTTTGATCTGTCATCAAAATCTGTGTATGTATCACGCGATGTAGTGTTTCATGAACATACATTTCCTTTTAAAGATATTTCTTCATCACCATCAGTTCCTGTTGAGCCTTCACAGCCTGATTATTCTTATTACAACTCCATATTTCAGTCCCAATCATGTGGTGATATTCTAAGTCCTGAGAATTCTATCTCATGCTCTCAGTCTCAGTCGCATTCTGAGCATTCAGATCCTGTCGTACCTTCTCATGATTCCGCTGCACAACCAACTATTGCTACACGCAATTCCATGATTCGCTCGTCTTCTGTACGTCCTACAGAATCAATTTCTGCCGATATTACTACTGTTCCGGTAGTTCCGTCACCTGTCGTATTGCCAGGCCAATCAGCGACATCTCCACGTAATCAGGTGCCTATCTCTACAGAGATTCCATCATCAGCAATACATTCACATCCATCTCGTTCTCGTAATCCACCATCCTATTTAAAGGATTACCATTTTTTTTCTACTACGGATGCGTCTTCATCACTGTATCCAATGACAAATTATTTGTCCTTCGACAAATTCACTCCTTCACACAAAGATTTTTTAGCTTCAGTTATTCTCACTGATGAACCGAGATCATTCTCCCAGGCAAATAAATGTCCCAAATGGCGTGCAGCCATGGCCAAGGAAATCATTGCTTTGGAAGGAAACAATACTTGGATATTAGTATATTTACCACCTGGTAAAACAGCCATTGGCTGCAAATGGGTTTTTAAAATCAAGTTCAATGTTGATGGTACAGTTGAACGTTACAAGGCTCGACTGGTAGCCAAAGGCTACACACAACAAGAGGGTATAGACTACTATGATACCTTTGCACCAGTAGCTAAGTTGGTTATTGTTCGTGTCTTATTATTTATTGCATCTATTAAGGGGTGGTCTCTTTATCAACTTGATGTCAACAATGCGTTTCTTCAAGGTGATTTGGATGAAGAAATTTACATGAAGATGCCACCAGGTATGGCACGTCCAGGTGAGTCCAAAGTTTTTAAACTTAAAAAGTCTCTCTATGGTTTAAAACAAGCCTCTCGCCAATGGTTTACGAAGCTTTCTTCAGTTTTGTTATTTGAAGGTTTTACTAAATCCTTATGTGATAATTCTCTTTTCACATATCATCGTGGTACAACCTCTATATTTGTTCTTGTCTATGTTGATGATATTATCATCACTGGTACATATAATAACTTCATTAATTCTCTCAAATTGCGTCTCGCTTCTCATTTTTCAATCAAGGATCTTGGTTGTTTGAAGTATTTTTTGGGCATTGAAGTTTCTCGCTCATCAAAGGGTATATTTCTATGTCAAAGAAAATATATCCTTGATATCCTTAAGGATTCGGGCCTCATAGGGGCTCGTACATCAACTTTTCCAATGGATACAAAACTCAAGTTGCTTCCTACAGATGGTACGAAATTGACTGATCCAAGATGCTTTCGTCGTTTAATAGGTCGTTTGTTATATCTTACGGTAACACGACTAGATATCACATACTCAGTTAATTATCTGAGTCAATTTTTGCAACATCCAAGATCAGCTCATATGGATGCTGCTCATCGCATTCTAAGATATCTCAAGGGAACCATTGGACATGGCATATTCTTGTCCTCATCCAGTTCTCCTTCTATTCATGGTTACACAGATTCTGATTGGGCAGGCTGCCCAATTACTCGTCGCTCTACCACTGGATATTTTGTTACCTTAGGTAATAGTACAATTTCTTGGAAATCAAAAAAACAACCTATTGTGGTTCGTTCATCAGCTGAAGCTGAAAATCGTGCTTTAGAAAATTTGATTGTTGAGCTTCAATGGTTAGTTTATCTCTTCAAAGACATGCACATTTCTTGTCCTCTTCCTATCACTGTTTCTTGTGATAGTCAGCAGCAATTCTTGCTCAAAATCCGGTATTTCACGAGCGTACTAAACAAATCAAGATTGATTATTATTTTGTTCGTGAAAAGTTAATAAGTGGATTGATTCTGCCAAAACATCTTCCGTCGTCTGATCAACTGGCTGATGTTTTTACTAAGCCTTTGGGAGCTCCGCAATTTGGTCGTCTAGTTGGCAAGTTGGGCGTTCGTTCAGGCTCTACCGCTCCAACTTGAGGGGGGTATTAACACATGCAAATATATAATAATATCAACACATATTAAGTACATGCAATGAAGAATATGGAAACAAGAATCGCACATGCAAAGAATAATATGTGATTGAATGCATGCAATGAAGAATATGAAAACAAGATTAGTACATGCAAAAAATAATATGTGATTGAATGCATGCAATGAAGAATATGAAAACAAGATTAGTACATGCAAAGAATAATATTGATGTAATTAGTTTTAATTTCTTTGATTAATTTATAGGAATAGATTTAATTATTTTGATGTAATTATAGTATGAGGATCCTCACTCATTCAATGTATTTGTACAAGTAGTATATATTCAAAATAATGAAATCAATCTCATTACAGTTGTATGAGATTTAAAACCAAAACCAATATTTCTACAGCACATGAGCGACGACTGGTCTGACTGTGAATATGAATATCAGAACAAAGGTGACGAGCCTACTGGTTTTATCGTCCTGAGTGAATCAACTTTATGCTATGTAGAAAATGATTTTGAGATTTTTCACAAGAAACCTACAAAAGAGTTATTCAACCTCCGCAGCCTTGGTTATTTCGACGAAAAAGAGAAAATTATGATAGTTGGTTCATGCAACAGTTTGGTTTGCTTAACAACAAGTACAGATAAATATCAACGTGGCAATGCCTATATCTGTAACCCTATCACTCAAGAATGTCTGCAACTTCCTAGCCTCTTCCCGAAAAATAAGAAAACACTATGCAGATGCTGGTTATTGTTATAGTTTTTACGGATTTGGTTATCTTCCTTCGACTAACGAGTACAAGGTTGTTGGAATCAGCTATAAATTGGTGTCCCGGAAGCCCATAGTCTTATCGGGAAAAGTACAAGTGTATACACTCGGTGATGGTAGGGGTGGAGAGATTTAGGACATATCATCACAACCCACGAATACCAGTGGTTAGATTGCCCCTGTACTTTTTCTGATGGAGCACTTTACTGGTGCAATCTTCTTGAAGGACATACCAATATATCCGTATTTGATTTAACGGATGAGAAATTCTACTCGCTCCCTGAACCATCAGGTTCGGGTTGCCGCTGGGATAGTATTAAATTTGCGGTTCGGGTTGCAACTGTGTTATTTTCGGGAAACAACGAATGAAAGCTCGGTCATATAGTTATTGACGAAGAAGATGAGTGAGAAGAGTACTGTTGATGATTCTGACGAGAAAGAACAAGACGGTGAGTACAAGTACTCCCCATCGATTTGGAGCAAAGGATCAACCGTGACGATAAAGGGCCCGCACATCAATAAGTATCAACCATTAATGCTAACTAAAAATGGAGATATATTATTGTTGTATAGTAAAGAGTTCCGCCAGTATAAGAACTATATTGCCATTCGCTATGACCCGAAAACCTCAGCTACGAAAGAACTCGGAGAATTTAATTTGCCTTCGTGCCCTAAATATGGTAAAGCTTTAAGGCACGTCAACAGCTATGTTTCCTTGAAATCACTTGGAGAACAAACTATCTTTGCCACATTGAAGGAATCAAAACATAATGATGGCTTGAATGAGATACAAACTAAAGAAAAAGATGACAAGAGTGGTTCAGAATCAGGAGAGTATCCAGGGGCCGGCCAACTCTTTGGTGAAGGAAGTCATAAAAGCAAAGTTGGTTTCGGCGGGGACAAGGAATTTGAAGATGTTGGAGGCTTCAGTGTACCGAAAACACAAGCGCCGCTATAAAAGCAGATATGGTTGAAATATGGTCACATTCCTTCTACCAAGGTTATGCCAATACCGATGTATCCGATCCTAGTTATGGTTGTCAAAGACTTGATGGATTCTATCTCAGATATGCATCAATGCCGTTTTGTAGAACTGTCTTCTAAAACGATCGAGCATTGGGAAAAGATGATAACGATGGCTGAGAAAAACGAATTTAACATTGGCTGGCTTCGAGAAAGATTAGAGACTGTGAAAAAAGGTGTGGGTGGGATGCAGAATGTTAAGACCGAAATACGCAAGCATGGGAAGCCTCTGCGCGATGCGAATGAAGAAATGAAGATGCTTAGAGCCGCAATGAAAAAGGTAGAGGCTCGGCTGAATGAGGCGAAGGGTTATCTTCGAGAGAACACATGTGGATTACTCTCTGGATCAGATGTAGAAGCCTATCTAGAAATAGGCGAAAATTTACTCCTTGATGGGTTGTTATAGAAAGGAAAACCCGATTTCATACGTAAACTATGATTGAAGCTGTCAGAATTTACAATTTCATGCGGACATTCTTACTTTTTCCGAAACATTCCATGCTTTGGTTAGCCCATGCCATGTTTGCTTTAGTAGGACTTCAGTAAGGGACAGATTATCTTGGAGCTAGTGTTAAGAATTTTTCTTTATTTTACATATTTGGGAAAATTATTACTGTTAGAGACAGTTTTCTATTTATTTTATTTGCTTAACTGGTTATTATTTTAGTTTTTAGCTTGTCTTCCGTGTAGAATCTCAACCTGGGTTGCGCGGACGCTCCATTTCTCAAGACGTTTTCGCGTCCGATTCGCGTCGGATACGGGATGCGCGTGGGACGCTGACACGACGCGTGTCCGATGCACCAATTTGCGCGATGCGTGTCCGACGCATTTTTTCTTTCACTTTCATTTAAACTTCTTCCTTTATTTTTACTATTATTAACCAAATGAAGAAAGACAAACATTTAGATCAATATACCCTTAGTTGTAATTGGAAATGACATCACATATACCTTTAGTTGGGCATGTGTTGTTTTAAGAATGCATTTTGATTGTCCCATGTGTTTAATAGTGACTGATTGTTTGACCTTCGGCGTGTATAAACAAACGATATTTTCTTTTCTTTTGAAATTTATACACATATAACGTCATTTTCTAATTTTTAGGATCGAAATACTTGACTTTGCCGTATAAATACATGATTATATATATAAATAATATATAAATAAAATATGTATATATATGTCCGCATCCTAGCTTTTGAGAATTTTGTAGTGTCCGCCGCGTCCGCGTCGTGTCGTGTCCGCGTCGGTGCAACCCAAATCTCAACCCTCAAAATGACCTTGAGTGCTTGAGAATTTTTATTTTTTTATTATTTTAACACTAGCACTGGAGATGCTTTTAGCTTTTATTTTCTTAGATCGATCTCGTCTACTTTCTTTTTTTTCCTTTATCCTTTTTTTGTTTTTTGGAAGCATTCGTCTACTATAGTTACTACCTAGCTAGACGATCACACTACTGCTATAGGACTATTACCGAGTATAAAACATTGCAACCATGATAAATATTCATTTGACATTTCCACGAGAAATACTCTATGATGGACAAATTTGATGAGCACGTTTAAACATGTCAAAAGGTCATTCTCCTGGTGCCACAACTTTCACAATTGAGAGTGAACTAGCAAGGCAGTAATTAAGGCTAAGTCCTATGGGAAAGATTGAACTGCTTGATTGGTCAAAATATGTTGCAAATAAAAAATAAAGTATGGTCTAAAAGTTAACACTACTTCTCTCTCCTAACAAGTGTTCGCAGTTCAATTAGCAGCGAGATTGAACGCTGAATCATTCAGCACTGAAAAAGTGACATAAACACTGAACGATGCAGCACTAAATGTTTTAATCTTTGTAATATTCATTTTTATTATAATATTATATTCCAATCACGTACAATACTAGCTGAGTCATTTTCTCACTCTAGTCTAGGTCATGTCATATTCGTACTTTAAACAGTTGATTCATTCTCCCACTTTCTGTTCGCATAATCTTCAATCCTTATACCTCCCTAATTACACCGTCATCTCTATAATCCTGTTTCCGGTTTCTCTATCTTCTTTGATTCGCACGTTTAAAATCACAGCTCTTAACTGCAATGGAAGAGTACAAACACCTCAGGTGAAAAAAAGCATTTTCTTGCACTGTTTTGTGTACATAATGACAATGATTCAACGTCAGCTTTTGGATAGAAATTTTGTGGATAATGAAATTGTTAGGCGTTGTTTTTTATTCAGCTTTTCGCGGCTAGATTAGCCAAATCATAGGACTTAGAAGGTTGTCCTAACTAACGTGGACTGCTAGATAAACTGCTAGATTAGAAGATAATAGGACTTAGCCTAAATACAACTTATCCGTTAAAAATCTTCAGAACGTTGTAAATAAAACTCATTTTTAGCCTCTCCTCTTTTTTCACTTTATTTTTCCCTGGATTTTTAAACTTCGAATCTGATTCAGGTAACAATATTAGTTGTTGGGTTAGCATTCTCCAGGATCATAATAATAATGATAATCACCATCAAAAATATCCTACTTATCATCCTCAATATCGTTATACTGCTATTTTAACAATATATCATATAATTCGGTTTTCCTTTCAAAATCATCAAAACTCTAATCCATTCAATTCTTCAAGGTATTTGGTGAAAATATTGAAAATCCAGTAGAGAACAAACCAATTATCTAATAGTCAAAAAACACGGATACAGTACATTAATTAATTTATTAAGAACAGCCTATAAGAGGTAGGTAAGCAAGCTCAAGAGCTACAACAAGAAACGACGACAATAGAGAAAAACAATCTCTAGACAAAAACCATCAAACCTGAGAGTGGAGAGCTAAACAAGAGAAGTTTTTAAGAAATGAAATAACTACTCCAGTTAACGATAACCGAATTAAGACACACACCCTTAAGGACTTCAGCATTGTGAGCCCAGTCATAAACTTGGATGTTCACCTGTTTAATAACTTTTTTTACTCTGGCAAAACCATCTTCAAAAACAATAGCATTCCTAGACTTCCGCAGTGTCCGACAAATGACTGCAGGAATCAAATTCCAAAGCTTCTTACCTATAAGATGAACAAGTTTGCATCACCAATCTTTAAAAATTGTATTGATATAATTCAGAAGCGCCCACAGAAGACCGACTCCCGATATAAAGTGATTCCATATTTGAGACGAGAACTTACAAGGGAACAGAAGGTATGAGACTGATTCACCCGCGGAACAACACAATAAACAACCATTTACTAAGAGCTTACCTTTCTTGTAAAGATAACCCAAAGTGGCTAAATGATTATTAAAACCAACTAAAGGAAGAAACCGATTTTACGTGGCCACCGTCTTGACCAGATTCTTAAGTTTAGAGAAGCACGGTCATTTTCTTTCTCCGAAAGAGCATAACAGGATTTGACGGTAAATTTTCCTGACTTGTCAAGATCATATTTAACGGAATCGACCCATTTACCACTATAATTGTTTTGAGCGAGGGAGGTTAAAGATCAAATCTCTTCACATTGGACTTCGGTTAATCTCCTCTCTAAGCCCAAGTTCCAAGCTCCTCCACCATTTAAAGTAGCAGCCCATTTATTGACTGTCCTAATTTTTATAGAAGCCAAAGCATAAAGATGATGAGGAAAATTAGTAGCTAATGGTTGATCGCCTACCCAACAATCTTTCCCAGAACAACACTGAAACCTCGTGTCCCACCTTGATAGACAAATGTGAAAACTACAGGGAGATCCATTTTTCAGTTTTTCTCCACTGTGAAATCCACGCCCAAAAAACCTCAGGCGTGCATCCATTTTTTGTGAGAAAAATTCTCACAAACCCAGAATTTATAAAATTATATTTCCGTCTGTTTTTTCTTCTACTACTCCCGACAAACTATCTTTCTTCTTCTTCGATTCCTTTTCTTCTTCCTCCTAACAATAATCCTGATGTAGATGGTATAGGAAAATAGATAGATTGTCTAAGAATTTTTTTTTCTAAAGTTTCTGCCAGATTTACGAGGATGGACAAGGTTTTTGGGTTTTGTTAGAACCCGAGAATACACTGAAGACAACCGGTATGTTGCCATTGATATGAAATGGATGATAAACTGAGAGATAGAAGAGATTTGAGTCTGTTACTGGGTTAGCATGAATGGGTTCTACTAATTTCGAACTCTCAATCGAATCCTGAGTTGGTGTTGTACAGGTTCCGTGAAATCAGTTGGACAATGGCTTGTTGGTTTTTTGATGAATGTCTCAGAGTTTGTGAACCTGTATCTGCCATGGTTCAGGGGTTATGTTTGAATTGCAGGGAAGGAGATAATTGGCAGGAGACCACATACAATCAACAACTAACCATCATCAGATTGCCAGACACACACCAGTTGTTCGATAAAATGACTTCTTCAGAAATTAGTCAGGCTGATGGAACATTAAAAGGTTGCACCACGTCTTCAAATAATTTGGAATTGGATGTGTCATCAAGACAGAATGTAGGCAATCTACCCGCAAAGAATGACGAAGAGAAGTTGGCAGGAGAGATTGATTTTCAGAGTGGTGGTGTCAGTTTGTGTGGTGATGATTATGAATTTATAGCTGAGACACAATCGGTCGATAAACTCTTAGGAAAAGTTTCTGGCCAAGTGAGCTCGGGTACTACTAAACGCAGGAATATCGTTACCCAAAAAGAACTCTTTGAATATTATCCACAAGCAGGTGAAGTATGGGCAGTTTATGAAGAGTGGAAACCATTTGGTTGGTGCTCGGATCCTAAAACCAGAAGAGAATGCAAGTTCCTCACTGATTACTGCTTGTTGGTTTTGTGATGAATGTCTCAGAGTTTGTGAACCTGTATCTGGCATGGTTCAGGGGTTATGTTTGAATTGCAGGGAAGGAGATAATTGGCAGGAGACCACATACAATCAACAACTAACCATCATCAGATTTCCAGACACACACCAGTTGTTCGATAAAATGACTTCTTCAGAAATTAGTCAATGGTGGTGTTGATGTTGGTTTCAATGGGTTATGCATTTAAAAGAAAATGGAGCTAAAAGGATGCAGCAGTGGCAAGGCAGAGGAGATGGAAGTGCAAATGAGTTTGGTGTGCGTGTGACGTGCATTTAAAGAAAATGGAGGTGTGAATAGTGATGCATAACAGGTTATACATCTACAAAATTTGTTGCATAACTTGTTATGCATTCTCGAAATTGGTTGCATAACACGTTCTGCAGCATTTTTTTTTTTGCATAACTTGTTATGCAGTCTAGAAAACGATTGCATAACACGTTATGCAACTACTTTTTTCTTAGTATTGAAACCAACAAAAAATAAGGCTGCATAACTTGTCATGCACCTACAATAATATCTACATAACATGTTATGAAGTCGTGAAAATTGATGCATAACCTGTTATGCATCCGAAAATATGACTGTATAATGCATAATGCATCGAGAAAATTGTTGCACAATATTTTATGCATCGAGAAAATAGACGCATAACCTGATATGCATCCATAAATATGGATGCATACAGCATTATGCATCAATTTTTTTATGTACGCACTAAAATCAACCAAAACAATGGTTACATAACTTGTTATAGATGCACAACTTTGTTATCCAAATGCATAATTTGTTATGCAGTGGAGAAAATGGTTGAATAATTCGGTATACGTCTGCAGAATGTGTTATGCATCTTTTTTGGTGGCTGCATAATGGTTATATATCAAGTTTTCGAAAATTTTGCCTAAAATGATGATCACCTCCGATTTTTTCGTGAAAAACAAAAACTTGATATTCTTGTTTGTACTCGTTGCGTAGCTCTCTTAAAAATATTTCCAACGATATAAAATTTATAAAATTCCAAGGCGCGGATTTTTAGATATGTTATATCCAAGTTGTGTTGTCAATTATACCCCTGATGCATAACCCGTCGTGCGGATGCATAATCCATCATGCAGACATTTTTAATAATTTCATATAATTATGGGTGTCATGGAACTAAAAATTAATTGTGAGCCTGACAATGAGAATATTATTTTTTTTTAAGTCTGCGCTTAATTTTCCCAAATATGACAACTAATTTGACTTGAAAAGTTGAAAATGCTTATAGATGTTTTTTCGAACCCACAATCATGCGCTTATTTTGAGGCTTTAGTTTCCCTATCAGATCCTGTAGATTCACAAAAATTATTGGTGAACCGTCCAAATGGGCTACCCCAAAACTGTGCAGAGACAACCAAAACCTAAAGTAGGACCCCTGTTGTTCCTTGGTACGGCGGGGCCATCCCTTCATGTCTTTATATTGTTTTTAGGTAGTTCAATTTAGGCCGTTCGCCCATAAATTCTGGTAAATCCATACTTGGAAGCAATTCCTCTTCTAAGGCTTGAGTTTATCTATTGACGCGCCACCACCACTTACAAATCAAGGCCTTATTCATACTTCTCTAAGATTTGATATCCCCTTCCCCTTGTTAGAGGAGTTCGCACCTTTTCCCACTTTACCAAGTGATGATTTTTAATGGTTTCACTCTTATCCCACGGAAAATCTCTTATCCCTTGTTGTATTTTATGTGTCACCTTCACAGGAGCTGTAAATAAATTAAGAAAACATGTAAATTGACAAACTATCAAACACGGATACATCAGATACTCTCCAATGGTAATACCACTACATGATCATCATTATCAAGTCATGGATGGAGGATAAACATAACTTCACCGAACTCTCTTTCGATTCTTATACAACTATTACACCAGAGACAGTTCATGATCACCGTCATATAATGAATTCAGTTAGGTCATCATCACTGATTATGTCAGTGTTGATTATGAAGATTAGAGTCTTAATTAAATTAGTCTGTGTTTAGGTGACTATAAGGAAAGATGATAATTGTGTGTTTTGTTTACCTACATTAATAAGTTTTTATACAATTTTTATATGGTTGTAAATAATGAAACTATGTGCGGGTTGTATTGCCAATAGCAATAAGTGCATCAAAGAATGAGGTTTTGTTTTGTGGTACTAATATAAGAAGGTTTGTTAGAACACTGCTCGGTCGAACTCGCAAGTGTTGCTATATCAAGCTTGTTTGTCAAGTTTAGTTGATCAAAACTATAGTCTTGATTTCTAGTCTACCTATAAGAGTTTCGGACTAGGATAGATTGTATAGTTGAGCTTTATACTTCATGACACTTATAACTGAAGACGAATATCTACTGAAGAACTCGGAGGAACTTCATCAACAAGAGGTATGTGGAGACTAAAACATATCTATCCTCAGAAGTCTATTATATTCTCGCTTATCTCCTATTGAGATAAAAGTCGTATACGATATAGTCTTTTGTATCATACACATTTGATATTTCGAGCTGAGTATAACTCGCTTATCTATTTCTCAAAATATGTGTTGGTGGCTTTCTGTCTTAGCTATATTCATCACTATTATTGACTTTATGTCAAAAGCTGATCATGTGGAAATTGCCTTGAAATATCTTACATGATTTGTGTGAGACAGTCATTTGATATCGACTTGGAAAGTTTCTTGTTTGCACCCAGAAATATTTCCGGGCACTAAACACGATGATTTTGGTGTTGTTGACGGAAACAGGGTTAAAAACATGAAACAAGAATAAAGAAATGAGACGCAGATTTTACGTGGTTTGGCATGGTTTGCTTACATCCACGGGTGAATTCCCCTTGGGGAGTGATGTTTTATTGATCTTTAGGATTACAATGGATTTGCAATAACTTTTTTCTGTATTAGCTTGCCTTCCCCCTTATTCTCTACCAGGGTGCCCCTATTTATACAATTCTGAACTATGCTCTACTTTCATTATGAGGTAAACATAAATTGTTTTTGTTTTTCCTGGTTTAATTTTGCACGAAACCTCCTGGAATTAATTTTGCATGAAACTTACTGGAATTAATTATGCATGGAACCTCCCTTGCATGCCTCCTGGCATTAATCCACATGAAAACCGCCCTTGCATGCCTCCTGGCATTAATCTGCATGAAACCGCCCTTGCATGCCTCCTTGTATTGATTTGAGGGCCTCCCGTATATTTTATACACGGTACAAAAATCGCCCCCTCTTAACCTCCAACTTTTTGGGGGTTAAGAATTTTGTTTTTCCTTCGCGTCGATCGTCGATGACGTAACTCGCCAGTCGCCCCCAAGCGTGAGCAGAGACATTACAAAGACGCCCCCAACTGTGATAACCTGCAATAAAAGTTGATCACGTGCTAGGCGAGACTTTTTTCCACGTGGTGGACTTATGATGCTCGAGAGCTAGCCGAGACTTTAAAGGGATGTAGTGTGCTTGCGTCTGGGGCAAGGATTTTTGCTCGCAACATAACAAGGCTGTAGCGCTCGCTGCTCGGGCAGGCTGGCTGTTTTTCTTGTGTTGAGTACGAGTCTTTGGTCCAACATCGGACATTAGGCTCGTGGTTGAGACGAGACTTTATGCTTGCCAAGGTGCAAATCTTTCATACTCGTGTGCAAGATGAGATTTTATGCTTGTGATAAGAGCACGACTTATGTGCTCACGTGCAAGGTGAGGCTTTAGGTGCTTGCGATGTGATGCAAGGCTAAATATGAAAGTGTCTAAGCAATCCTCATCTCCACGAACCTCGAACTTGATCATGTCGTTATCCACGAACCTCGAACTCGATCATGTTGCTGCTCCAAGTGCACATAAAAGTTTCTCGAACACATAAATTTTTGCTTTCATGTTCTTCGCTGATTTTTGCATGGAATTTCGTGCAGATTTCTTCCGCACCTCTATCAAAGATAAAACACGATTCTTTCACTCGAATCCCCTTAGTCGGCGCCAATGTTTGCACCCATAAATATTTCCGGGCACTAAACACGATGATTTTGGTGGTGTTGACGGAAACAGGGTTAAAAACATGAAACCAGAATAAAGAAATGAGACGCAGATTTTACGTGGTTTGGCATGGTTTGCCTACATCCACGGGTGAATTCCCCTTGGGGAGTGATGTTTTATTGATCTTTAGGATTACAATGGATTTTCAATAACTTTTTTTCTGTATTAGCTTGCCTTCCTTCTTATTCTCTACCAGGGTGCCCCTATTCATACAATGCTGAACTAGGCTCTTACTTTCATTATGAGGTAAACATAAATTGTACTTATTTTCCCTGGTTTAATTTTGCATGAAACCTCCTGGAATTAATTTTGCATGAAACCTCCTGGAATTAATTTTGCATGAAACTTCCTGGAATTAATTTTGCATGAAACCTCCCTTGCATGCCTCCATGTATTGATTTGCGGGCCTCCCGTATATTTTATACACGGTACAAACATTTCGTATTGATCATTCGATCACTTGAAAATTGCTTATTATCTAATGTTGTGTGTGAGACATTCATTGTCGTCTTCTAAGAATGTTTCAATGATTGAAATGGGAGTTAAGAGATAAAACCCATATCTGGATACATTACGGCTTGTGTACTTAGTGTACGAACTGTTTTGACGAAATTCAGGACCGGAAGTTTGCATACCTGTTCGCAAACTTATTCAACTGTTTAAGTCAGGGTACTTAAGTTTGCATACCCGTTTACAAACTGATTTAACTGTTGAAGTGCGGGAACCAAGTTTGCGTACCCGTTCGTGAACGGTTTCAACTGAGTTCGGTCTGAAGCTAAAGTTTGCGTACCCGTTTGCAAACTGTTGGCTTGTGACCAATGTCCGGAACTTA
The DNA here is from genome assembly GCF_003573695.1 of Papaver somniferum. Taxonomy (NCBI): domain Eukaryota; kingdom Viridiplantae; phylum Streptophyta; class Magnoliopsida; order Ranunculales; family Papaveraceae; genus Papaver; species Papaver somniferum. The sequence continues at coordinate 17,612,885 of NC_039366.1, forward strand.
AAGTTTGCATACCCGTTTGCAAACTTATGTGGTTCAAGTTCTTAAATCGGTAAAGTATGATTTCATACTCATGAACAAATACACTTTTATAATAAGGAATGCAATCTTTACAAACGGTTGCTTAAATGTTCATGAATTGGTTCTTCCGTATCAATCCATTTTGTTTTGATTTGTTCATGTATTTTACTTCGATTCGTCTTCTAAGAATGTTTAAATGAGTGAAATGGGAGTTAAGATCTAAAACCCATGTCTGGATACATTAAGGTTTGTGTACTAAGTGTGCGAACTGTTTTGATATAATTCAGGAGCGGAAACTAAGTTTGCATACCCTTTCGCAAATTGTTTTAAATATAAAGTCAGGGTACTTAAGTTTGCATACTTGTTCGCAAACTGATTTAACTATTGAAGACCGGGAACTAAGTTTACCCGTTTGCGAACTTATTCACCTGAGTTTGGTATGAAACTAAAGTTTGCGTACCCATTTGCAAATTGTTGGTTCATGACCAATGTTCAGAACTTAAGTTTGCGTACCCGTTTGTAAACTTAAGTGGTTCAAGTTCTAAAATCGGTAAAGTATGATTTCATACTCATGAAAAAATACATTTAAATAATAAGGAATACAGTCTTTGCAAACCATGGCTTAAATTTTCATGAATTTATTCTTTCGAATCATTCCGATTTTGCTTCAATTGGATCATATATACTTCTATGTGATTGTTAACAATTGAACAACTCTATGAAGAACACAATTAGGTTCTTTGGTTATTATTCATGATTGATTGATCATCATAGATGATCTATATGTGCTAGATGAATGTGGATTACACAAAAGTGTTCATATGGCTAAACTTGGTTAACTATTACACGTTTAGGTAGGGTTACCCATATCTAAATGAAGTATATTTCATTTGTGTGTGACAAGCTAAGTCCATCTAATGGTGGAGAGATATTGTTTAGTTTCAAGCAAAACTTAGCTTGCATCTTAAATCAAGATTTCATCTAACGGTGAATAATGAATGCTCTGTTTCTAAGATAACTAAGCAAACCATGATTTCAAAGCTATATAAAGGAAAACTCTAGTAACTAGGAAAAATAATACCCACACCTCCTGTGTGATACTAGTTGCGTACTAGATTCGGTTCTCCATTAATCTAAGTTTTTCCTAAAACCATTTAGGTTAACGACTTGAAGACTTCTTTGGGATTCTGAAGCCAGATCCAACTATTTTCTCTGTAGTTGCGTATTCTGATATTACTTGTTCTATCGTATTGAGAACTATCTTCTCTAAGATTGGCTCGAGATTTATCTCCAATAGGTAAGATATAAAAAGTAATAACAAAGCTCTTTGTCTCATTCTTTGTGATTCCACAATAACTTGTTCTACTACCATATAGTTAAGTTATTGTGAGGTGATTGATATTTCTAGGTTGTTTTTCGGGAATATAAGACCGGATTATCAATCGGTTCTTGTGCACCTTGATTTATCATACGACGGAATAAAAATTCATAGGTATTTCTGTGGGAGACAGATTTATCTATCTAAATAGACTTTTCTGTTGGAGACAGATTGGTTTATAAGTCTTCGACTTTGGGTCGTAGCAACTCTTAGTTGTGCGTGAGATCAGCTAAGGGAATCAAGTGCGTAGAGTCCTGCTAGGATTCAGAAGCGTAAGGAATGCGGTTGTACCTTGATTAGTGTGAGATTGGTTAGGGCTCAACTACATTCCAGTATGAAGTTAATCTTGTAGTAGGCTTGTGTCTATAGCGGCTTAATACAGTGTGGTGTTCAATTCAGACTAGATATCGGGGTTGTTATGCATATGTGGTTTCCTCGTTAACAAAAATTCTGGTATCTGTATTATTTCTTTTCTGCATTATATTTGTTTATATAATTGAAATATTGTGCATAGTTCAATCAATTGGTAAATACGACCTTGATTGTTGGATAGGAATTGATTGACACTTGGATATTGGTCTTTGGTAACATCCAAGTTATTTCTCATATCGATCTGGCTCGTAGATCTCTATCTGTTCGATTGCAGATTGATTTGAGAAATTGAGATATAACTCTTGGATACTTTTCCGTGATTGAAATTGGCTGTCTGGTTGATTCTCTTGGAATTGTATTAGAGTTGTCCATACAGATTTCTGAACAAAATATTGGGTTTGGTTGTTAGTGCCCCGCTTTTTGAATTGGTATCAGAGAAGGCAAACACATATAAGACCTCATAAGTCTATGTTTGTAGAAATCTGTCTCTATGGACAGTGATGCTTTCTCAAACGCGCCACTAGATCTAGGGGACTCATAATTTTCTTCTATGGCTGATTTTATTAAATCTTTTGAAGATATTCCATCTCGACCTCCTCTAGGTCTCAAATCCCTTGAAGTGTTTTCAGGTCTTGAAAAACAACTTGAAAGTTTATCTGTTGATGTTGAGTTTTATCTTCTGGAAGAACAAAACTCTCTTTATGAACTAAATCAAGTCATGATGAATAATCTTCATGTTGAGGTTGATATTGATATGTTAATTAGTGAACATGATACCCCTCCCCACTGTTGTCCAAAAGTTTGCAGCAAACTGGATAAAGTTCAAGAGGAGTATAAATCTCATTCTTCAGATAAATTCATCTCAGAACGTGGGTAATTTCATCGATCAAACCCTATTACACCTTTTCAAGATAATGATACAGCTGCACTCTGTTGTGAGAAAGATAGGATATTTGTTTTCATCAAAAGGGTTTCCCTATGCAATACTAAACATTATCTGCAGAAATTGTTTTTATAAGTTGTAGAAAAAGAAATCAGGAACACAAATTCTTTTGTGTTCTCTTAAAGTTCTTTGAAAGACTTGTAGAAACAGACACTTGGGTGTCTCTTAGTACTGTTAAATGCAAAAGTTGCTGGAAAGAAACTCATTCTTGGTGTCATGGTGTACAAGGCTGCTTTATACTGTGTATTATTCGTGTTAAGATATTTTGATTCTCTTTAAGCACAATTTTTATTTTGCTTATCATATTGTGGCATATAACAAACAGGTTCTTACTTGCACTCGTGCGGTTTATGTACGTGAACATAAAACCATTATGTGGTAGAACCGTGTTCCCAAACGTACAACAGTCGGTTCAGGTTCCTGTTCGTTTACACATAAAAGGATAAAGAACACTTCTCGTTCTTTTCACCTTTCTTCTCAACAGTCCGAGAACGAAAAAGAAAAACCCAAGGTTCTCAATCTTTCTTCCACATCTCTCTCGTTTCTTAATCTTTTTGTGTTTGGTTTGAACTATTGAAATCAAGAGAAGCTTCTTTGTCTTGGGTCAAGAACCGTTTTCATATTAACCATGGTTTTGGAACTTTACCATTAACAACAGCTCGTGTACCAAGTAAGTTTTTCACCTTCTATTGTGTTTTCATTATCAACAATGGCTTCTAGGAAGAGGTTAAATCGTGGCGAGAGTTCTGGTGCTCAAGTTGGTGGTTATACCTATTATGAACCTAGTCTGTGTACTAGGTTTTGAGGCTCGCGACCTCTTTTTGGAATATAGTAAAAAACATCCTATTATGGAAAGGAACTATGATGCTTCAAAAATTAGTGTAGATCATACTTGGGGCATAATTCATCAACCTATGGGAACTGCTCATATTGAAATGACTATCAGTTTTATGCAAACATTCATGAACCAGACAATATCAACTGCACCTTTAAAACCATTGTAGGAAATAAAATCTTTACTGTGAACCATCAAGTTATTGCTGAGCTTTTGACTTGTCCCATGTTAGTAACCTACAATTTCCTCCACATGAGCATGGGAGGTTAGATCCAAATGTGATGTTAAACCGTCTTCTTATTAAGAATGTGTCTTGGAAAGATGGAAAAATTGATGTTTAAAGTTGCTGGAAACCTAGTTGTGGTAAACATGACGCCAAGTACAATTAACAAAATGTTATGGTTCAGGTCTCTTGATGACATGGTATGTTACATTGTAGATGGGAGAGAAATTGATTTATTTGGTCTTATCATTCGTCATATGATAAGCGTGAAGCGGATTTCGAACAAGACTTCAGGCTTTCCTTGTCTTATTTCAAGGATATGCAGTCACTTCGGCATCATTTCTTTTGGAACCGAACTTGGTAGACCAAAATTCTTAACCCATGCAAGCATCGAAAATATGAAGAGAACTTCAGTCGGAACATCAGCAGGAACTTCAACAACCTCAAACCTAGAGATTATCCGTCTTCAGAAATAAGTTAAATGCTTAGAAGATCAGTTGGATTATGCTAAAGAATCTTATCCAGAACTGATTAAGAAGTTTAGTGAAATTGCTAGAAACTACTATAAGATGATTGGTTGATCTGCTTTATGTTTACGTTGTTTTTGTGTTCTTGGGTTGTAATAACTTTGATATTTCTGTGTTCGAACTTTAAAAACTGCTGGTTGCGTTATTTCCTTAATAGGTTCTACTCTCTTTTGGTTAATTAAAAAAAATTAAAAAAATATAATTGTGTATGGGATATGTGGTTTACGTCCGTGAACTGTGGTTATTCCATACATCCAAATTTTGATGGAAGATATAATGTACTTTTGAATATTCCGCAGTATTGATCTTTTCCGGATCCACTCTTATGTGAATATATCGTATGGCTCCATAATTTTTCTTATGTTGAGCATTCCCGATTGAATTAATCTATGAGTTTATCTTGTGGATTGATTTATTAGAGTTTTCTGCTGGATACAAATTCATGTTTCATGTGATTTTTTAATGTCCAAAGAAATCTTTCTTTTCTTGTGAAAGTAAGGTCGCTCTTGTTGTTCCTTTTGGGAATGACATCTTATGGGGGGAGTTCTTAATTGAACTTGTGTTTAATTTCCAAATCTTTGTGAGGAGTGCGGATGTGGAATATTGTAGGAGTTATCTTGTATCTTTATTAACTCATTGGTGAATACACTAAGTTTCGACTATGTGAAATCATCGAAACAAAGTTGATATGTTCTCTTTTAGTGATGAAGTATATCTATGAGAATTTCATTTTGATCCCATAATATTTCTAAAAAATGGGTAAATTATTTTGTAGTTCACACTACATACATATGGTTTACGGATTATTATGTAAGGGGGAGTGGTTTTCATTATGAGATGAAATATTGACTAAACGGGAGTGATACATATCACCATAGTATTATTGCCAAAGTTGTGGTACAATTGAACTTTGATGTTGTGTAATAATACTATGACACTGTATAACAATATGAAAACAATCTTGTTGATTATTGTTATTGAAAAAGCGGGGGTCTAACAACCTCACCCAATATTTCTCTTAGCAATTTGTATGGACTAACTCCAATATACTTTCAATAGAATCAACTAGACAGTCAGACTCAATCTTAATAAAAAGTATATCAAAGAGTTATATCTCAATCTCTCAATTCAATCCGCAATCAAAAAAATAATAATGTACGAGTCTGATTGAATATAAGAGAGATAACTTGAACGATTCCAAAGACCAATGTTTAAGGATCAATCAATTTCAATCATCAACCAAAGGTTGGATTTACCAATTGATCGATTCAACGCACAACCTGTGATATTTCAATTATATAAAATAATATAATGCGGAAAAGAAATAACACAGACACTAGAAGTTTTGTTAACGAGGAAATCGCAAATGCAGAAAAACCTTGGACCTAGTCCAGATTTGAACACCACACTTTATTAAGACGCTACAGACGCTAGCCTACTACAAAGCTAACTTCAGTCTGGAATGTAGTTGAACCCTAATCAATCTCACACTGATTCAAGGTAGAGTCGTGCTCTTTACGTCTCTGATCCCAGCAGGATACTACGCAATTGATTACCTTAGATGATCTCACCCACAGTTAAGAGTTGCTACGATCCAAAATGGAAGACTTGATAAACAAATCTGTATCACACAGAAAAGTCTATTGAATAGATAAATCTGTCTCCCACAGATATACCTATGAGTTTTTGTTCCGTCTTTTGATAAATCAAGGTGAACAGGAACCAATTGATAACCCAGACTTATATTCCCGAAGAACATCCTAGAATTATCAATCACGTCACAATATTTTTAATTTGTAAATGAACAAAGATATTGCGGAATCACAAATGATGAGACGAAGGTGTTTGTGACTACTTTTCTATCTTTCCTATCAGAGATATAATCTCAAGCCAATCTTACAATTGTCATCAAACACGATAGAAACAGCAAGTTCACATCACGCAACAACAGAGAAAGTAGTTGGGTCTGGCTTCACAATCCCAATAAAGTCTTTAAGTCGTTAACCTACAGGGTTTCCAGAAAAACCTAAGGTTAAAGGAGAATCGACTCTAGATTATACAACTGGTATCACACAGGAGGTGTGGGGATTAGGTTTCCCAGTTTCTAGAGTTCTCCTTTATATGGATTTCAAATCAGGGTTTGCAATCTTAGTTACATTGGTAACAAAGCATTCAATATTCCGTTAGATAAAAACCTGATTAGATTCAAGCTAGTATCTTTCAACCGTTAAATCGAACTTAGCTTGTTATACACAAAAGAAATGTAACTCCATTTAGGTTTGAGTAACCGTACCTAAACGTGTACACTTAGTTGGTTCAACAATAGTTAACCGATGGTTAGTCATATGAGCAATTTCATATCAACCATAACTAGTTCAAATGACTCAAATTATCTAGTTATAGAGTTTTTCAATTGCTTAGATCTTATATAAGTATACAAGACACAATCGAAGCAAAATCGGTTTTGATTCACTCAAATCGATTCATGAACATTCGGTTTGCAAAGATTGCATTCCTTATTATATAAATATTTTAGTTCATGAACAAACCGATTTTAGAAAGTAACCTAGCTAAGTATGCATACAGGTATGCGTACTTAAACTGGATTGAGTTTGTTTTTCACTTTCAAACTCCAGCAGAAATTCACAGACGTGAACTTTCCGCCAGTATGCGTACGGGTACGCATACTTACCCGGATTTCCAACAACCGCCAGTACGCATAAGGATGCGCATACTTTGGGTTCCCGGTTTAGTACTTTTACACAATTGTGAGAGCGCACTATGTTTATATCCAAAGATGGTACATGTTCTAAACTCTCATTTCAATCAATGAAACTTTCTTAGAGGATGTTATATAGTTGTTATTCACGAGTAAACTATTTTTTATCAAAGCGATTTTCAAGTTATTGAAATAATCAACATGACTTTCTTCACGAGTAAAGATGAACTTGGATAAAGCGAAAGCTTACCAACACATATTTCGAGAAACAGATAAGCGAGATAAACTCGGCTCGAAATACCAAATGTCTATAATTGAAGTATATATAGCAATACGACGTTTGTCTCAAAATAAGAGATAAAATAGATAGATTTTTGAGCGGTAGATGAGTTCAAGTCTCCACATACCTTTCATTCGATGAACACCGTGGAGTCTAAGGCTCAACTACACTTACTTTCCTAATCCGAGATTTAGCTTTAAGTAGACTAGAAATCAAGACTTATAGTTTTGGCAACTAAACTTGACAAACAAGCTTGAGATAGAAATGCTTGCGAATTCGACCGACCAGTGCTCTAAAAGTTATAGCTAGGCATCTTCAACAACAATGATGCTGGGTCGAACATATTCAGAGTCACTGCAATACTCAGAGCGGCAAAGAGTTCAAGTAATGTTGAAGATCCAAGGAAATCAAGCATGATGGATGAGAAGCTACAAAGTCTTACTTATTTTGTAATCCATATGTATTGATAGTTTTGTCATTAAAATTGAAAAATGGGGAGATTGTTAGAGCATTATTCGTTATAACTCTCAAGCGTTGCTATCTCAAGCTTATTTGTCAAGTTTAGTTGATCAAAACCATAGTCTTGATTTCTAGTCTACCTATAGGAGTTTCGGACTAGGATAGATTGTACAGTTGAGCTTTAAACTTCACGACGCTTACAACTGAAGACGATGATCTACTGAAGAACTCGGAGGAACTTCATCAACAAAAGGTATGTGGATACTAAAACTTATCTATCCTCAGAAGTCTATTCTATTCTTACTTATCTCCTATTAAGACAAAAGTCGTATACGATATAGTCTTTTGTATCATACACATTTGATATTTCGAGCTGAGTATAACTCGTTTATCTATTTCTCGAAATACGTGTTGGTAGCTTTCTGTCTTAGCTACATTCATCATTATTCTTGACTTTATGTCAAAAGATGATCATGTGTAAATTGCCTTGAAACATCTTACATGATTTGTGTGAGACAGTCATTTGATGTCGACTTGGAAAGTTTCATATTGATCATTCGATCATTTGAAAATTGCTTATTAGCTAATGATGTGTGTGAGACAATCATTATCATATTCTAAGAATGTTTCAATGATTGAAATGGTACTTAAGAGGTAAAACCCATGTATGGATACATTACGGTTTGTGTATTAAGTGTGCGAACTGTTTTGATATAATTCAGGACCGGAAACTAAGTTTGCATACCCGTTCGCAAACTTGTTCAACTGTTTAAGTCAGGGTACTTAAGTTTGTATACCCGTTCGCAAACTGATTTAACTGTTGTAGTTCGGGAACCAAGTTTGTGTACCCATTCGCAAACGGTTTCAACTGAGTTCCGTCCGGAGCTAAAGTTCGCGTACCCGTTTGCAAACTGTTGGCTTGTGACCAATGTCCGAAACTTAAGTTTGCATACCCATTTGTAAACTTAAGTTCAAATTCTAAAATCAGTAAAGTATGATTCCATACTCATTAACGAATACATTTATATAATAAGGAATGCCATCTTTGCAAACCGTGGCTTAAATGTTCATGAATTGATTCTTTCGAATCATTCTGATTTTGCTTCAATTGGATCATATATGCTTCTATGTGATTGTTAACAATTGAACAATTCTATAGTCGGTTCTCCATTAATCTAGGTTTTCCCTAAAACCATTTAGGTTAACGACTTGAAGGTTTCATTGGGATTCTGAAGCCAGATTCAACTATTTTCCATGTAGTTGCGTATTCTGATCTTACTTGTTCTGTCGTATTAAATACTATCTTCTCTAAGATTGTCTCGAGATTTATCGTCGATAGGTAAGATAAAAGTAATCCCAAAGCTCCTTGTCTCATTCATTGTGATTCCACAATAACTTGTTCTACTACCATATAGTTAAGTTATCGTGAGGTGATTGATATTTCTAGGTTGTTCTTCAGGAATATAAGACCGAATTATCAATTGGTTCCTGTGCACCTTGATTTATCATAAGACGGAAAAAAAACTTCATAGGTATTTATGTGGGAGACAAATTTATCTATCTAAATATACATTTCTGCGGGAGACAGATTTGTTTATAAGTCTTCGATTTTGGATAGTAGCAACTCTTAGTTGTGGGTGAGATCAACTAAGGGAATCAAGTGCATAGAGTCCTGCTGGGATTCAGAGGCGTAAGGAATGCGACTGTACCTTGATCAGTGTGAGATTGGTTAGGGCTCAACTACATTCTAGTCCGAAGTTAATCTTGAAGTAGGCTAGTGTCTGTAGCGGCTTAATACAGTGTGGTTTTCAATCTGGATTAGGTCCCAGGGTTTTTCTGCATTTGCGGGTTCCTCATTAACAAATTTTTTGGTGTCTGGGTTATTTTTTTCGCATTATATTTTTTTTATTAATTGAAATATCATAGGTTGTGCGTAGTTAAATAAATTGATAAAATTCCACCTTGTTTGTTGGATAAGAATTGATTGACACTTGGATATTGGTCTTTGGTACCGTCCAAGTTATTTCTCATATCGATCCGGCTCGCAGATCTCTATCTGTTCGATTGCAGATTGATTTGAGATATTGAGATATAACTCTTGGATACTCTTCCGTGATTAGTCTGACTGTCTATTTAATTCTCTTAGAATTGTATTAGATTTGTCCATATATATTGACGAACGAAATATTGGGTGTGGTTGTTAGACCCAGCTTTTCACAAAGTATTTCAAGTTTTTTAGCAGCCGGGTCGAATATTCAAAACCTAGTCAACGACACGGCTATAAAAAATTTCTCTTATCGACAGTTTAATTAAATATTAGTTCAGTTATTCTTCGATACTCTACAGTTTAATTTAAAATATTCCGGACAATTAGTTATATATATTAACGATAAGGTCAAATATCTCTATTGCTGAGCAGTTATAATAACAGTTCTTTTGGAAAAAAGATTCCTGACAATTTTATTAATAATAAGTCCAGATATTTTTTAATATTCGACAGTTTTATTTTTCTTGACAATTGGCTCCTAGTCAAATTATTTCACGAAGAACCATGCATTTTAACAAACACCATGCTCACCTAAGGCTAGGCTGAATGATGACATAACCTAGCCGTTACAATTGAAAAACTTATTTAGCCACCAGGAGTTCATGATTTCCTAAATGTAGCTGAGGTTTTCAATTGCTATCGTTCATCCATCGAGCCATAAAAATAGGAAAACTAAGTTACGACTAGTTTTCATCATTTCATATTCATGGAAATCGAAAATTTGGGCTATAGTTGGAATTTTTCTCTTCGACCTGGCCGATTCTAGCCTTTAAATGAGGACATTTTAACCATTATAAAACTATTTTGGTAGGAAAAATCATTCAAATTACTACCAAAACAACCATATTTTATCTTATTATTGAGCCGTTTCAAAATTCCAACAATCCATGAAATATGTTATTCTTCCGTTAATAGGCTATGATCAATTAGGCCCATAAACATAATGGGCCTACAATTTCGCGTTTAAGATTCTTTTGCCTGATGTCATTATGGTACAATGATAAAATCTTTTGGTCAAGATACTAATGACATGAGTTTGAAACTCATCAACATCAAACGTTTTATCGAAAAAGAAAAGTTTGTTGAAATTTTTGAGAAAAAAGATTTACATATACCAAAAAAAAGAGATACAAATATAATTTTATACTCATCGCAAAGCTTTATGACGATTGGATTTCATTGTAATTAAGGATTGGTAAGTATTTTCTCTAGCTACTGTAGTAACTCTACAATTGTTACTACTTGGACAGGCTGGCCATTACTGATTGAGTTACATCTTGGAGAGAAAAGCATTTTGTTCTATGACTAAATTCAGAACTAGACATTTAGTCTAGCCCTGGTTTGAGCATTTTATTAGCCCTGGCTTAAGCCAAAAGTGTACACACTCTACCGCCCAACAGAAAATAGGCTTTGGAAATATGAACTTGGGCTTCTTTGGTGTGGCTTTAGCCAGGGGAAGCCTGACTGTAGTTCCGCCCCTTATAAATGAACGATTTTTTGGGGACCAGGGTTTTTTTGGGGACCATGGTTTTATTTTGGGTAAAGACATGAAGTAAATCTATGTCACCCCGTATCTGGTTATTTATATTAATACCTAAATTACCCTCCTGATTAATTTTGGGTGATGATTAGTTAGTGTTAATAATAGTTAGTGTAACGATTAGTGAGATGATTAAGTTAAAGATAATTAGTGAGATTAAAAAATCAGATGTTTTTTTTTTAAAGAAGTAGAATTATTGAGAGAGTAAAGTTAGAGAAGATGAAGAAGGAAAACATGAAAAACGATGGATTTTACCAACCACAACCGGAGGAAGGGTATTTGGGTACCCAGGTGTGCTTCAAACTTAGATAATGTTGGTTGAATTGCTCCAAACTTTCAAAAAAAAATGAAATTTTTTATGTAGATTTTGGTCAGTTCGGTTACCATATGTCAAGAACATGTAACCGAACACACCTGAAAGTGTAGTTCGGTTACGTTTTCCAAACACGCAGGTTACCGAACTCGCTCGTTAATGGAGGTTTTGGTCGTACAGTGTAATGTTCGGTTACCTAGGATAGAATGGTTGGTAACCGAACTTTGAACTTTGAATTTAACAATTTATTTTGGTACATCTTGTGTGTTCGGTTAGTTCGCAAACTTCAACGCAACCAAGTTCCCAACCGAACTGCAGGTTAAAAGTAACCTAGTGTTAGAAGTTCGGTTGATTCGCAAACTTCAACATATTTTGCGAATCAACCGAACTGGGCTTATATATGCATATATGCAATTAGGAAAACGTTCGGTTACTACGAAATTTATTTCTTGGAGAATTAGGTAGAGTTCGGTTACGAAGTTTCAAAGGTAGAGTTCGGTTACAAAGAAAACTTAACATTTTTGCGAACGAACCGAACTTGTGGACTTCTCATTATTTTCGTAAACTAAAGTTCGGTGATATCCTTATTTTGTGAAGGAACGAACTTATGGACTTGTGTTGTTCTAATATAAGGAGTTCGGTTAAAAGTATTTTTTGCGAATCAACCGAACTCTATTGGCTAAGTTCGGTTATTTTGGAACTCAAGATAGTGGCCACAACAACACAGTTCGGTTAGACTAGATTTTTTTTTTTTTTTGGTTCTAAGGGTGGAGTTCGGTTACTTTGTAGTTTTAAATTTTTTTGCGAAACAACCGAACAGAGAGTTCGGTGACTTAGTTTTAAATCCAATAGAACCGAACTGTTCTTCGTGTTCTTCATTTTCAAGAAGTTCGGTTAGTAAAACCCTATTTTTGGAAAATCGGCCTAACGGAACATGGCTCTGTAACTCCTACTAAAACCTTATTTTGATGATTTCTATTCGATTGAAGCAATCAAAATCAAATTAAAGTGGAGGGTTTGTTGGAAAATACCTCCGGAGTGGTCCCATGGCAGAATTAGGATGCGACTGGCGTCTTTTATACTCGATAAAATTATCATGTAACAGAACTTAATTGTGATTGCATTGATGTTGTTACATTTCTTAAATAGGCGGTGGTGGTGGTGGTGGGAGGAGGTGGTGATGGTAATCGGTGGTTGGTGGTGGTGATAATCGGAGGTGGTGGTGGTGGTAATCGGCGGTGGTGGGCGGTGGTGATGGTAATCGGTGGTTGATGGTGGTGATAATCGGAGGAGGTGGTGGTGGTAATCGACGATGGTGGTGGGAGGAGATGGTGGTTATATATATATATGTGGTTATTAAATTGGTTTTAAATTAAGTTAGGTTAAGGATAGGTTAGTCATTTTAACATTTTAGGACACCTCTTATCACTATATAAAAGGTGGCCTAATAAAACCATGATCCTTAAAATACCATTCTTATAAATTTGATGAGCTTGCTTGAACATGTTCCATGTCAAGATGTCAAGCTCATGGGCCTTCCATAACTTTCACAATCGGGAATAAACTAGCAATATTCTATAATTGCGTGTAGTGATGGGGTTTTTGTTTCGTGGTAAGATAGGTTGGTTGGTTCCAAATATAATCAATCAATGCAAATAATGTACAATATGTATTCATGCTCTTGTCAAGCTAGTACCTATTAGGTATATAGCCAACATTTTTTACTTTTAGAAAACTCACCCTTGGGTGTGACCTAACTCAATTCTGCAACTAGAACAAAATAAATTAGACAAGGTTTCGTAAATTCGACGTCACAGTTTAATTCATTTCCGCGGATATCATTGCTCAAAGTTACATTATGTTTTCCTTAATATGTCAACAAAGTTCATGATTAATGCATTTGCAATCCAGCTAAACCAAAATCTATGGGCTCAATAATCAATCAATTAAACCATCAAATGAATTAACAATTGAATTAGTACAACAATATTCCAATTAATTAATCTCTCGTTAATTACAAGCAAAAATAACCTAGTTCACTCCGCACTTGAGAATCACACTAAACTCCCACTTGCACTATATAAAATCACACCGACAAAACATCAGTCAATCACATCAGACATTTCCTCTCTAATCCAATGGCCCAAAACAAACAACAACTCATTTTACTCAGAAAAATCATTTACTTAAAGATATCAAATTTGCATTAATGAGCTCTTAATCAAACTTAGTTTAATAGTAGTTTCTATAAATCCAATCCTAAATCAAAAAAAAAGAAAATTCTCTGGTTTTATCACAAAAAGAGCCCCGCTCCTTGAGAGCATCTCCTTTATTCCTGGGGAGTACCAAAGAAAAGAAAAAAAGAATCTCTCTGGTTTTATCACTTTCAGCTCTAAAGAGACTGAGAGAGAAACAAAAAAAATGGCAAGATTTCCACTTCAAGATCTATGGTTCATTATTCTCCTCCAGAGCTAGGGCTTTACAGTACCCCAAAATCAGCATTTTGGATTAACAGCAAGTCACATTCCGGTAAGCAATCAAATGAATTTACTAAAAATAGTAGTGATTGATAAAGTTGTTAAGATCTGTTGAAATGTTCTTGATTTTCTTGATTTAGTAAAAAAAGAATCTGATGAAGATTTCATCTATATTAGAAATGAAAGGATCTCTAAGATTAGTGTTTACTGTATTTCTGTTCATTGCTATTGCCACTTCGATGAGTTGTAAAATCGCAGTTCGTAGAGTATTTAGTAGTTCCAAATCCATTCAGAGATTGAGATTGCAACAAGGAAATGAAATGAACAAAACATTGATTAGATATGCTGAGATTGATATAGGAGAAGAGAAAACGAAAAGAGAGATTGAGAATTTGTTACAGGGGAGTTATGGTGGAGGGAGACATAGATCGATATCATCGTATAATAATCGTATTAGAGGGAGTGAGTATAGGTCGTCTACCCGTGGTATACCTGTTAGTTTTCGTGGGCCGAGATATTATAGACATTGGTTAGAGTTTTGTAGAGTTCTGAGGGATTGGTTTAGGAATAAGAGGTTTGAAAATGGTGATGTTATGGGGGGATTGATTAGTCAAGTGAAAAGGCCGGTGGATGAGCATTATGGTTTGGGGAATTTGGATGGGAGGAAGTATGATTCGTGTGCGGTGGTGGGGAATAGTGGGATTCTGTTGAAGAATGAGTATGGGGATATGATTGATAAGCATGAGTTTGTGATTCGGTTGAATAATGCGAGGACTAGAGGGTATGAGAAGAATGTGGGGTCCAAAACTAGTGTTTCGTTTGTGAATAGCAATATATTGCATCTTTGTGCTAGAAGGGACACTTGTTTTTGTCATCCGTATGGTGAAAAGGTTCCGATTGTTATGTATATTTGTCAAGCAATACATTTGATGGATTATACGTTATGCAATTCTACGCATAAAGCTCCGTTGCTTTTTACAGATGCGAGGTTTGATGTTTTGTGTTCTCGAATTGTCAAGTATTATTCGTTGAAACTGTTTACGGAGGAGACTGGGAAATCGCCTGAAGAATGGGCTCCTTCGCACGATGGAAGTATGTTTCATTACTCTTCTGGTATGCAAGCTGTAATGCTTGCGTTGGGTATCTGTGATAAGGTCAGTATATTTGGGTTTGGGAAATCCGTCGTAGCAAAGCACCATTATCATACTAATCAGAAGGTGGAGCTTCATTTGCACGATTATCAAGCAGAATATGCTTTCTACCGCGATCTGGTTGAAAACCCAGAGGTAATTCCGTTCCTTGCCAACAAATTCAAAGTTCCTCCGGTGGTCATATATCATTGAATTCGTTATATGTTTGAGATATTTTGTGATATGTGGGATCAGTTAAGTTGTGTTTTGGCTCTGGTTTCTCTCTTTTGATGTTGTAATAGTAGATTTCCACGAAATTTGGAAATGAAAAAGAAAAAGGAAATTGTTTAAAGATATCTCATCTTTTTGGAGATCCTATACTAGCAAAGGTAGTATCGGGCATTAGTTACTTTGTAAGCCTGAACTCTAGAAATGTAATGCCATCATTTTGGCTTTAATATTGAAATGAAAATCTACATTTGAAACATTTTGTAGGCTTGAAACTTTTCAAATTTGATGTCAGATGTCAAAATTTTGCTTCTTCAAGTCTTCGTTGAAATGTGCATTATACTGAAACTACTAAGTTTGAGTTATTATGACATTGTGGGTCATAAATATCACCACATGATAAACTAGCACTGATTATAGCTTTATCCTTTAGACTCGATATGGAATATGAATTGCATGTGTACGGAAAAGTTGTGGCATTATAACTTGATGGACATGAAATCGAGTTTCTGTGTACTTTATTCTTTGTCAAGCTGAAACGGGTTATAATGTCTTTCTCTTTATTTGTTCTTATCTTTATGAATATTCAACAACTTGTATCCAAATTGGAATCCATGATTAAAGTGGGTTAATTCGTGCCGTTGTTCTGTACTTTGCTGTTTTGTTAAAGTTTTTCTGTAATAGACACTCTGCAAGCTTAATATGAAAACATAAGACCGATCTAACTTTGGTGGACATGGAAGGAGGCGGGGAGCTCGATGTATCCCGTTTTGCATGCTTAATTGACAGATTGTTGTGCAGCTTTCCATATTTAGAGTTCATAACTGACCAGTTTTTCGATATTCCTGACAAGGGCCGGGAAAATCATCTATCATATTGAACTTGTAGTAGGTTCCCATTTGTACAGCTCTCCTGTGTATGTATATCCAAATACTACTAGTTTGTCCAAGAGTTCTCGTTATCAATATTATTTCTGTACTTTTTAAAGCTCTGCACACCTGAAAGATGCATTTTTCTCAGGTTTCCTCATGCAAGGAGGGGAATAGTTTTGAATTTAAGACTTTTATCAAATTCTGATGTAATATTGACTGAGTTCCGATGAATGCAGATTGAATAATGTTGTTGCGCTTTTCTTTTTTGCCGATCCTGTTGATGAGTTTTATTTTATTAGTACTGCAGAGTCCCCACTTTACTACAACTAGAAAAACCCTGACCAAATTCAGTTTGCCATTGTCTGTGTAATGTCCTAGTTCCAGTTGAACTACTTTTTTTTTCTGGTCTAACCATCTCCTCAATGATGCACATTACGTCCATCTCCATCATTATCTCCCATTGGAGAAGATATGGTTAAAATTTAGTAATGACTACCCATCCATCACTAGAAACAATGACTTGCAGCATTTTGTGGTAGACGATGAAAAATCAAATTATTATGGTTTGAACTTTGAAAGGTTTTTAAGTAGAAGTTAAGATGTTAAAATCCATCAATATCTTTCTTTTTTGTTGCACTATACATCTCTTAAATTCATCTTTAATAGGGTTAGGTAAATAGTAGAAGTTGAATGCAACCCCCATGTACAAATTGTCCAAGTGATGAATATACTACTTTTTCATGATGAATAGCCTATTTCACACCCCTCTCAAAGCCTATAAGAAAATCATAATAACATTTAGAGATCATCATTCATCATGGTCATCATCTTAACCATAGTTGATGTGAACACGTTTTTCAAGATCAATCACAGTTATGAGGAAGAGTTTAGTTGCCCATCCAAATATTCCTGTATAGGATTTGCAAATGGGGTTTTCAAGCAAGAACAATTTGGTTAGCCCTTAGCCAAGACTAGACCTTGGCCCATAAGGTGCTCGAAAGTGGTATTGAAAAAGTATACCGGACACATAACAAATCAAGCAAAACCAAATGCCAACAGGTTATACTTTTGTTGAAAAATCAAATTCAAGCTTTGGTATCTCCGGCACAACTTCTATGACTAGTGTGCATGAAATTATACATTCGTACGTGACAATATGATAACTTATTTGTATGGTCTTTTTTCTTTTTTGACTATCATGATTATATTTAAGATTTTTATTCCAACTGCATATCTACTTGGATATGAACTTGGTTTTAACCATATCATCAACTGTGATTTCGATTTTAATCAAAAGACCATAAAATTAGTCTCTGGGACATACATATTCACAGACGACTTGTATCTTCCTCCAAATGCATGCATATTTGGTTGGCCAAAGATTTATTCTATAGCATTGGAAACTGATTTTTATTGCACCGAAAACAACAAACCATTTACAAAGAACCAATTTCCAACATAAACGGCTAGTTTATTTTTTTTTTCTTTACTACAAGACTCATTTTGGTAGGGAGATGGTGCGGAAGATAACTAAATCTCCTCTCGCTACTAGCCATTTATGTTGTTTCATCATATCGTTGGCACATACGTGAATGAATGAATGAACAAAAATGATTATATGGGACAAATTAACATGAATATTAAGAATGATAACCCATGACATGGTTTCTTATGCTGCATTGTATTCCCTTCACAAGTAGTAACTTCTAGCTATTGGATTTGTTCTGAATGCGCTTGCGTTTTTTCTTTATTTCTAGCTGCAGCCTTATGATAATAATTATTAGGTCTGCATAATAGTAAATTATTTCATGGTCTTGTTGTTGTTCACGAAACCCATAATCATGGATATTGTCTTATATACTGATCATCATTTTGGAAAATAAAAAAAAAACTTACAAAGGTAAATAAATTTGTGAATAGTTTTAACAGCCCATTGGTATTAAGCTGCTTAATCATGATTATCACTCTGGTAATTAACTTAAAAGTTAAAAGTAACCAAATGTTAATCTTGTTTCTACTTAAGATTTAAGACCATACTAACCTTCATAACCATCATTTCAGTAGAAACCTATCGAATGTGATTATGTGCAGAATGAAAAAACTATGAGCTTACTTAATCATCTCTCTAATCTTAATTATTTTGATTAAACGAGTTCCTCATGAACCCATCATCATGTCATTGCTGCCATTAGGGTGTTAAATTTACATTTGGAGTTTCAAATTATTTCTTCTTCTTTTTTATCTTTTCTGGGGTTCTTAAATTTGATTAATTTTGAAAAAAAATAGAATAATTAAAACTTATTTTTTAATAAAACTTTTGAAAAGGGACTTATTGCACTCTTAATTAAGACCTCTAGCTATAACCTAGGTTATAGAGTTCCCTTAAAAGGATATCTAGAAAAGGATAAAAAGAAAAATGTAATTATGGTTTTCAGTCTTTTAAACTAGATTATGGGCAGTGTTACAAGTAACTTCTTATACAGAACAAAAGATAATTATCATCATCCACCATCATTATAGTCCCAAGGTACATAAACATAAATTTAAAGCTTAAATACAAGTGGGTGCATTTAAAGATACCAAAGGGATGTTTGTTCTTGCTATATCCAACTCAACTTTGTCACAAGAGTGATTCAAGAAAAATCACACTTTTATGATTCTTAATAGGGTTTTGATAATATATTAGATAGATTTAAATTCTTGTGACATCCATATTAAAAAAAAGAAAAAGAGGTTCCATGCACTTATCATTGCAATGAACCAAAAGAGTTGGATTAAGACCAACAATTCAACAAGCACCAAACAGTGCCTTGGACAAGAAGAGGGGGTGAGATAGCGAAGAAGAGCCATAATGATGATAAATGAGGTGGTGGTGGTGGATGAGGAAATGGAGGGGCAATAGTGCGTGGGATATGTTCGAGCCCCATCCCAAACCCTCCTCTGCTGCATGCATCATTACAATTTTTCTGCGGACGGCTCTGTCTCTTCCCTTCTCTCGGTCATCATTTACAAAATTTTGGAAACATCACACTTTTTTTATTCCTAAACTACCCTTACAACTTCTGCACAAAAAGTCATTTTATCCCTGAATTGCCCTTGTAAACTTCTGCACACAAAATCATTATCCATTACTATGCCCAAAATACCCTTGTAAAACTTCTGCACACAAGATCATTAAAATGACGCCATCACAAAATATAATCATGTCCCAAAACATTTAAAATCTTTCCTTGCTATTACTACGAACAAAACAAGAAGAAAGAAT
Source organism: Papaver somniferum (assembly GCF_003573695.1). NCBI lineage: Eukaryota > Viridiplantae > Streptophyta > Magnoliopsida > Ranunculales > Papaveraceae > Papaver > Papaver somniferum. The sequence continues at coordinate 17,632,511 of NC_039366.1, forward strand.
AAGAGTTATTGCAAAGGAGAATATGCATGATTGTTGTGTCTGCAACAGTTGTCTTATGGAGTGTACAACAGACCATGCATGTCTCTCTACCCTCTCTCCTCCCTCTCTTTCTCTCACTAGACCACTGCCCTCCCTTCTCTCTTAGAAATCCATAGAAAATCCTCTATAAATTGGAATAAACAAACCCCACCTCCTCGCATCCCATTTTCCTAGTTTCAGTCATTTGTCAAGCTCTCTCTGCTTTCCAATTCTCCTTTGTTTACAGTTATTCTAAGCTCTTAACCACCTTAAACAACAACAACAACCTAAAAGGTGACATTCTTTCTTCTTCTCTGTTCTTCCTTTTTGTTTCAGTTTATGGTTGTTTTGTTTTTTTGAGGTATCCACCCCCCACCTTTGTTTTCTTTCTGTCCATCTATATTTCTTTCTGTCTCATCTGATTCCAAGTATCATGCATGCTATGGATCTTAAATTTTGTAGTTCTGCTTTCTCTGTTTTTGCTCTGTTCCATTGAAGCTTCTTCTTCTATCTTTTCTAATCAAGTTTTCTCATTGTTTTTGTTTTGTGTTTTTTTTTCAGGGAGTCATGGAAAGATTGAATGCAAAGCTATACTTGCAGAACTACTGCATAATTCAAGAGAATGAAAGGCTTAGGAAGAAAGCTCAACTTCTCAACCAAGAGAATCAAGCACTGTTATCTGAACTCAAGCAGAAGTTATCTAAAGCAAATCAAAACAAAACTAAGTCGAGCCCCAACAAGAACAATCCTACCTCTGCTAATCAAGGCTTAACTAGTTCTAGCAAACCCTGATCTTACAAAGAAACAAGTGTCATCAAAGTGGTAGGAGGAGGTAGTGGGAAATGGGAATAGTCTTAGTCTATACAACAGGAAGAACAGTATTAGTAGTAGTACTTAGCTAGTATTTTGTGTTTCACTTGGGGGGGTGTTCTATAATCAGTCTTATCAGCTACTTTATGTTTCTTATTTTGGGGTATTTTGGGGGGTTGTTAATGTAATCATCAAGTTAAGCTGACCTACAAAGATGTTATCTAAGAAGAAGACACAGAAATGAAATATGAAGTGTTTTATGTAGTCTTTTTAATTCTGTTTGTTCATTCTGTTTATATAACCAAGAACACTAAAAATGGTTGAAAGATTTAAAAAGAAGAACCAGGGAATTAATCGACGCTTAGCTTCTTGTCGATGCTTGAAAATGTCTGGTAAAATGCTTTGAAATGCTTGTAAGCAATATCAACATCTTCTTTTCCACATACTTCTCTTACACTGCAATCAAACCATAAAAAGGAAAAAGATGGCAATTTCAGTATGTATCTTTAAGCAAACTAGTTCTCTTCTTAACTGAATGGATACCAGATCAAGAAACATAGCTTTTCTTTTGTTTTTTTGTTGAGATTGAGTTGCAATGAAAGAATCTTATTTCTACCATTTAATATTTGTGTCAGCAGGGCAATGAGCATATACTTGGGTACAAAATAGAAAACACTGTAGATTTACAAAAAGGTCAAATTTGGTTTCAATTTGGTTTGAAATTGGAGGGAACATAAGGACATCACCCCCTCTCTATAGACATGACAAGGTATTTGACAAAAACCTATAGTGTACTTTTGGTCCCAAGTTTCAAATACTATCAGAGGCCCATAATCCATATCACTACTAGTCTTCTAGCTCAATGTCATGCTTTTCTGTATTCATACAGACCATCTTTACACTGAAGAAGTCAAAAAGGGGAAGAAGCTGAAAAAAGGACTTGGCCATGACAGGGATTCTGAACATTGGGATCAGAGTTGAGATCTGAGACTAGTAAAGATCTTGGGATTTGTGTCGTTTGGGTATGGAACCACTGCACACCAGGATTCAAGAACTTGGTTAAAGTTGATGTGTTGAGGTTAGCATGATGAGACCTTAGTTTTTGACTAACAGAGAAATAGGTAAATTTTCATCAAGGTAGGAACAATGGGTACCTGTGCATAGAAAGCTGTGGGATACCACAATCTACAGTACGGATGCCAACCCCTGAAGCAAGTATGGGGCCAATAGTTGAGCCGCATCCCATGTCATTCCTCACCACAAATTCCTGTACAAGAATGAAAGAGTTAGCACAATCTTATTTGTGAATTAGCTTAGTGACATATATTTCTAAGGGCCAAAATTCGAATTGTGAACCTGGGTCGGAAGGTTTTGCATCTTAGCAACTTCTTTGAAAAGAAATGCTGTTACTCCACTGGTGGCATAGCGTTGATTCGCGTTGTGTTTGATGACAAGCCCCTTGTGTAATTCTGGACGGTGATTTTCTTCATGTTTATCAGCAAAATTAGGGTGAACCCCGTGAGCCATGTCGGCAGAAACTGCAAGAAACAAAAGTTGAAATGAAATTAGTATATGCATAAAAATGTCCCAAATAAATATCTTTATCAGGATCCAGTAATTGTGAATTACAGTCCTGCAAGTTCAAACAAGAAACATTGAGAAACTTGACAATACTGTACCGAGAAAAGATCGATGAAGTGCACGCTCAAAGACACCCTCACGTGCACACTCATTACCCAAGCAACCAACTATACGTCTCATGGCTTGAAACATAGTAGGTGCACCAGCTCCTTGTGCTGAATTAGATCCCACCTGGACAAAGATGAGATGGAACTTATGATGAATACCTTGTGAGTTAATACGTAACTTGGCAATAGTGTAAGAACGTTGATTAATAGGAGGGCCACTGATTTGAAGCTATAAAATGTCTAGATGGAGAATACATGGAAAAGGCTAAATTTTAAACACCAGGTGCAAGGAAATGTAGAATAGATAACAGAACCTACTTCTTCATTATCAAACAAAGCAACCATCCGGATGGCCTGTTCACTTGACAAAGATCCAGGTGATTCGCAAGAATCAACTAGAGCTCTCAACGCACAATAACTTGAAGCGAGGTTGTCCAGTCTTCCAGAAAAAATAAACTCATCGTTTCCGCCTCCAAGGCAGCTGGGCTGGGTATCACAAACATTCAACTCCATGCTTAAGATTTCTTCAACACCACAGCCCAGCTCATCAGACAAAATCTGGAAAAAGATGGGTACAATGTTAGGAAATAGCTATTAGCTCTTACAGGCAGCAGAAACCACACAATTAAAATCTGCACCCGTAATTTGCAAGGCTGGCATGTTAAAGAGGGTTTCAAGGTTATACACAAAGAAACTAAAGTACTGTAGATGAAGTTCGCCTACAGTTTGTAATAACATATCATTACCACCAATAAATCAGAAGTAGTCGTAATTGGCTAACTAGAAAACATATTAGACGAATGACCAGATATACAAACTAAGCACATATCCTTTTCACCTAATGATTAACTAACTAGATGCAAAAACCACTGTATTTAGACGGTCCCAGCATGTGCTTGGCTATGCAATTTGAGGCTATGAGCCGTGGAAATCAAAATATTCAGTAACTACATTTGTTAAGAGTAATTCACAAACTTGACATGCTAAGAGGCTCTTGTAATTGTCATGAGGACATCTAAGTCCAGGAATAAACCTAGAAGGTGCATACCACTATAACACAGCCCACATGTTACCAAATCAGTTACCTAGCCTTAAAAAGATGGAGTTACAGCAAAACAACCATCTGTGCGTTGTTTTTCAATCGGTAGGGATTTTGTTTTATAATGAGGTGACATATGGATTGACTAGTAAGACAAAGGAATTGTCTAATTATGCATTTACAAAGGGCCCAGCAAGCGGTTCTCTAAGCCATAAGCTAACCTTCTTAAGTTTTACATGACAAAGTCCCGAAGGTTTTAACTCCACAAATTGTAAAAGACCAAGAGAAGAAACCTGCATTAGTAGTGGATGATGATACACTTTTGCCTTATCCTTGGTCTCTGTAGTTGGCTCCTCCAACTTTGTTGCAAGAAGTGGAACGAGCTGAGTCTCTAGGTTTATTTTAAACCCATCCTTGTTTACTGTGCTACACAAAGAAAAGACAGCACATGGTGTGAATCAGCATACTGACTTAATGAATATTGAAAACAGGATTATTCAATTTGAAAAAGAAACTAAATAAGATTAGAAGGAGCTTAAAGTTCAAATCAAGATGACAAAAACAAAATTGATCAAATTCGCAGGGTGAGCATATGTAAAAGTAATGGTACAGAAGGGTAACTTTTTGTTCTCAGGGTTGGAACAGAAAAGCCTCATCAGAGTATAGCCATACGACTCACGTGGTATGGCCTAGTATGTGAGAAATTGATTCTAAATGCTGAAATACGGAAAATCATTTAACTATGAAGTTTGCACAACAATCTAATTATCTATGCATCATCAGTTTACCCTTCCATTAATAGATGACGAGGCATAAAGAAAAAGTTAACGCAACATGTAGGTGTTGATAGAAAATTCGTTTAACTACATCAAGCGACTTACTTGTCAAGATGGATAGCCAGTGTTGGAACTCGTAACAAAGGCCTCTTTACTTTCACAAGCTTTTGCTCGTAGGACCCATCACCAGCTTTGACTATAACCCTTCCAGCAACACTCAAATCCCTATCAAACCATGTGTGCCATAAACCACCTCCATAAGTTTGTACATTAACCATAAGATATCCCGATTTCAACGACGCAGACTTGGGTTTCAGTTTCAGACAGGGGCTATCAGTGTGAGCAGCAATTGCATGAAAACCATTTCCCGCAGTGTACCTGGAGAACAGTTCTAGTTATCAAATAGCTATCAAATTACTTTCTGATTTCTAACTTTTCGCCATCCAAAAACCAGTCAATAACAACCCATCTCCCGCATTTCCATCCATTATCAGTTGAATTACAGAATTTAAATGTTCTAAAAGATAAGGATGCTCTACTCACTTTTCTCCTACCGCAAATGCAACCAAACACGACATATTCCGAGTAAAGAAGTAGCGACCACCGGGCTTAAGGTCCCATTCCTCACTCTCATTTAGCAAATGAAATCCAGCAGCTAATAGCTGTTTCCTTGCTTCAGCTGTAAATGACAGGCTAAAATTACTTCAACAAAACAATAACAATCCTGAACCCTAAACTCTATAAGTACAATTACAATTACTTTAAGAAAAAATTAAGCTAAAATTGGAGAAGACTAGACCCAATTTAACAAATTGGTGATGAAATTCTAAAATTTCAGCAACTTCTTATTGAAAACAAACAAATTACTGGAAATGGTGGAAAACCCATGTTTGAATTAAGATAAAAGTACCAAATTTACAACATACCAGTAGCATGGAAATGAGTCCATGACTCGTTGAGATAATCCAGTAAGTCCACAACTATAGACGTCTTGTTCTGCACCACAACATCGGAAAGCTGGTCTGGAGAAGATTTGGAGCAGAAGAGAGGGGTAGTGATGGTGGAGAACTGGCGATTGGAGAAGAACTTGAGTTGATGATGATTCTTGTAAGAGCAAGGAGGAGTACGGAGAAAGAAGGAAGAAGAAGAAGGGTATTTTGGTAATAACGAATAACCGAGGATTGGAGATGAATTCCTCAAGATTTGCAGACGATGATGCATCATCATCGTTGCCATCTCTATCTCTCTCGCTCGCTCTCTGTAGAGAGAGTTTGAAAACTTTGAATTGAAGAGATGAAAGAAAACAATATCTGTATAGTTCTCTGCTGTCGGATTCGAGGAACCGACTTTTATGTACAAATCACACAGGCTACTGCAGAAATGTGGTTACCAAGTGCGAACCTAGTTAGGATGGGGAAGCCACTGCAGCTTATGCTCAAGGAACTAAATGCATCGTCTCTTGGTATCTCCACAACTTCCTTGACCGGGAAACTGAACATAACGCATTGAGATTAGCTGCCAGAGGAGAACTGACCCCTCCCCTCCATCCATTTGCATTTCTAAAGCATACTTGGAACTTCCAACATCTAAATATCAAGCAGTGCTTCAAGTCTCAGATCTCAAAGTTTAGACATGATGCCTGAACACAGATTCACTGCCAGGCGAACCATCTGACCTGAAATTCTTCGCCTGGCCTGATAAACTGAACTTTACCTGATTTTCTGTTCAGTTTGAAGTTCTTACACTGCTTATCAAAAGTCTTCAGATTGAAGTTTTGGAAGCTGAATAAACTGGATCTGAACAATTCATTTGCAAGTGGAAAGAACCAACTTAAATTAGTAGTACAAAGGACATGGACATCTTTTTGACCAAGGAACATTACTGACACTCTGGTTTTTGCGATTTACAGATTTTTAACTCATAAAGTACAGTATCCATGCCAGCATAGGCAATTATCGGTTCTGTAATTATACAGATTGGGATTTGTTGCTGGAAACAGTAACCAGATAAAACCCAAGAATCCAGCTACAGTTGCAGCGACTGATAATCCTGAAACAAAAATAACGAACAAGAAACTGAGGTCTCTTATGATTTGAAGGTAACATCTGAATTTAACGGTAAATATTATGTGGGTGTACCTTTTCTTTGTGATGATAGCATTGGCAATCCCATTATGTTACAGAATACATGAGCGACAACAGGAGCTATCAGATGTCCTGCACACACAGATCCAAACAGCCTTAGACGTAGTTCAAATGAGCAATTATTTGACGCACACACAGTAGCTAAGAAAATGCCCATTTGCAATCAAAATTATACGATAAATATGTCAAACCTGTTCGGATGAAGAGAAAAGATGCATATGAACCAAAAAGTACGGTGTACCCAAGTTGTAGACCTGTCAAACAAACATGAATAAACCATTAGCTCATTCTGAGTGGCCCATCATCAGTATTCACATCAAACTGGACCGACATATACAGTTACTTGAGAAAGCACCATAACACTAAAATAGCAGCCTTAGCTAGCTGCATCATAGTGCAACACCATCTAAATACATCATTCAATTGCAAGAGACAATGATGGAATAACATACCTACGATCAAGGAGGCTTTGAGAAAAGTATAATTTTGCTGAAAATATAGCTCCAGAAAATGATTCAAATGTGCTACAAAAATGGAATGTTAAGACTGGTCAGATTTCATGTAAACCCAACTTCACGCATATCACATATGTCTAGAAAATATAATGATACAATTAGAAAAGGTTCCTATTAGTTTATAGATTTACAATGATTAACCAACTAGGACAATAGGATGATAAACTGGACAATGTTGATATTATAATGCCCACTCTGAGAAGTGAGAATTCACTACATTAAAGATGAATGGAAATTCAATAAAAATCTATACAGGTCACTGAGGTTTATAAAACCAAGTAGATAGAGAAATAGATAAAGATGTAGGAGCTAAAGAAATTGTTGCGGACATGGTTTGGATCCACCAAAGACAAGCAAAGGTACTGCGTCTGGTAAATATAAAATCACCACAGTCTCCACTAGAAAAGGTTCCTCTTTATAGTGATAAACCAACTAGGAGAACAGGTAGATAAACTGGACAAAGTTGATATTGTAGCGCTCATTCTGGGAATATTCACATTTTCTATTCAGATGTTATAGTTCTACTTCTACTACGTTTAAGGTGACTGGGCAGAAATTCAACAAGAAACCGTACAAGTCATTTAATTTCAAAAGGCTAAGTCGATACAAATGACAAATGAAGACTTACCCAAGCTAAAGAAAATGGGGCTGAAAAATATGATCGTATAAGGTTTGAATCCTCCACAAAGAAGCAAAGGTATCATACATGCCCTGAATACCACCTCTTCTGTCAGTGGCGCCTGTACAATAAGAAATGGTCAGCAATTAAGAAGTCGCCTTACTGCAAAAACAAAATCCTGCTTCTCACTAAGAAGAACGTCCACACACAAACCAGCTTACAATCCAGAACCAAATATAAAGGAGAAATGAGTTGCCCACAACATGATCAAGCAAGACATTATGAGGAGGATAACAAAGGAAACATACGAACCACCACATAATTGCGCCAAGCCAAAACGTTGGAAGTTAATGAAGTCATGCGCTCAAGAAACCCCCGGATGGAGTTTTTCAAACACCAGAACAAATCACCATTTACATTATCTTCATTCCTTGATTTCTTTGGAGATATAAGCATTGTCACGAACCATCCAGTGTACAAGAGCGAAGTTAAGGAGAGAGGATAAACCACAGCATTCCACTGTATTATAAATAAAATTGCAATTCAGTCACCCTTTTTCCAATCTGCATATCGTTAAAAGGCGTAACACAAAAATTATCATCTCCTCAACACTTTGAACACTCAACCTAGAACTTGTTTACTACCAATTAAATTAAACCGAGAATATTCGACTCACCATATGATCCGCCCGGATACCATAAAGTCCAAACAAAGATGACAAACCCCATTTTCCCACCTAGCAAAATCATCACCATGCATACAATCAGCATCAATTTATGATAACACACACAAATAAACAACGAAAGAGTAAATGGCAAGGAGAACCACATCTGCAAACTGACATGAACAAACACAGTAGCATCTACAAAAACTAATACCGCTAACATTACAAATTTTCTAGACCTGATTTTATTCAGTGAGTTACTTTGGTAGTTCAAAACTAGGAAGTCATGATGTATATGGTTTATAGGTGTTCCTACTTTCGTAGAGTAGAGACTAGACACACAGTCATGACTACCTACCTAGTTCCGTAGTAAATGATATTTTTGCTGCTCCAAATTTTCGATTTTATAGGTGTTTCATTATAACTAAAGCATTACACTTTTACATGAAACATGTTCTGCCGATATCAACTGCCATTGTTTCATAAGCTAATTGGGTCAACAAATCTATCTTTGTTTACTAAATTTGGGCCAATCCAGATTACTAAATCGTCCAAACTTTCATTATTGTACTCATGTTCACCATCAAGAACAATAATGAAACTTCAAGCTTCACTGCTAATACTACTGAGTTACTGAAATTGTGTAAATGCCGTTTCTACAGTTCACTAAATGACCCAAAAAATTAAACTTTTACACCAATTCTTAGAAACCCATATCTAAAAAACAATCAAATCATCAAAAAGATATCATACTTTTAGGAATCCAATAACAGTTAGAGAGTTAGGGTTTGTTATTACTTACAGGGATGAGAAGAAATGCACAGAGAAAAACCGATATAACAGAAGAAACAGCAGCACAAATAAACCTTCGGATCATGAAACTATTCAAAGTAGATGGATTTGGAAGACGAAGAATCAATGTTGGTGAGTAAAGTATTGCAACATACAAGATTGACATTGACGTACATGCAATTATCGCCATTGTTTTAGATATTGATACTTCTTCTGCTGCGTCTTCCATTGGTGGGAACCCTAATGAATCAACAAGATTTGATGTTTCCATTAAGATCGAAAATCTGAATTGGGGGATCCCATTACTGAGTCCAGAGAAGACTGTTTCGGTTGACTTGCATTGACAAATCTAAAATACCAGAGAGATAAATAGATCCAAATTAATGGGCCAAAGTTACCGGGCCTCGAACCCGTTAAAACCACTTGGCCATCTTGCTAATGGTGAAATTTGAGGCACGCGATTTGAAAAGACAGTTATTTTCAGTTGTCTTAATTAGGAAAGTAGAGAGTCAGAGACCCAAAAATCATTCCAATTCTCTCGCATCAAACCACTTCTTCAATTCTGATTCTTCACTCCTCATACATTTAATCAGATCATAGTTTTATTTTCAACTAGCTTAACACAATTTTTTTCTGATCGTTTCAGTAGGATCTAGGTGCTGAGGAGTTTTGTACTCGTTGGAGCATCTGCAGTACCATTGTAATGGCAAAAGAGTTTAATGTCCCACCGGTTGTATTTCCGTCAGGTGGAAACCCAGGAAACAGCTTGAACCATAGACGTACACCAGTTGCACCATTTACACCACCAAAAAATCCTAATCTTCCATTTATGTCATTTGATATTGGTGTGGCAGCATCTTCGTCTTCGTTCTCTGCTCCACCTATTGGTATTGGTAATGGATCATTTGATGATGAACTTCCTTTGTTAGAAGAACTTGGTATTAATACACGTCAGATTTGGCGTAAAACGGTATCCATTATGAACCCGTTTAGAGTTGATTCAAATCTTTATGAAGATTCAGATTTATCAGGTCCGTTTATATTTCTAATGGCATTTGGTTTATTTCAATTACTTGCTGGGAAGTTACATTTTGGGATTTTGTTAGGATGGGTTTCGGTTGCTTCGCTTTTCTTATACGTCGTGTTTAATATGTTAGCGGGGAAAAATGGGAATTTGGACTTGTATCGTTGTTTGAGTCTTCTTGGTTACTGTATGTTTCCGATTGTGATACTTTCAGCATTCTCATTGTTTATCCCACAAGGTTGGAATGGTATTTTTGTTATTACCGGAGTGTTTGTGTTATGGTCGACTAGAGTTTGCACTCGACTTCTCGTGGAACTTGCTTCCTGTGGTGATGAACATAAGGGATTGATAGCGTATGCTTGTTTCTTGATTTACATGTTATTTTCTTTCTTGGTAATATTCTGATTATATCTATGGGTTTGTTGTTACTGGCATAATATTTTATGTCTCTTCATGAGAATATTGTAAGCGTAAGCTGCAACTTTCCTTGATGTTCCTCTTTCTTTCTTTCTTGATGTAATCAATTATGTAGAAAGGCTGCTTGGTGATCAATCAGTAAACCACTATACTTAATTTTCCAAATTTATAGCTTGAATTTCAGAATTGTACTTGCTCTGTGGGTCGAACCTTTTACCTTACGACTAGTGTTGTTGGAACATTTGACCTTTAAAAATGGAATTGCATCTTAGTAATACCCCTGTAGATAAAGCACTTGGGAGATGTATCATCAGAATTGCACCGGACCAATGTAGTTAATATCGGTTATGGTTTATTTCGGTCGGGACCGATACGCTGGTACGACTTTATATCGGGAATAGTATAATATCGGTTTCAAATTTTAAGACTATAATTTTATAGCAGACATTTTCTTCACACATTTTCTATTAAGATATAACAGATACCATCAGTTTTATCAAAAACACGAAAGAGTAACTTCAATAACTTTAAAGTTCTCTACCTAAAATGATATTGAGAAGAAGAACATGAATTGTTGAACTAAATTTTTGAAGAGCGTGCTCTCTTTTCCTTTCACTTCTGTTTTTCGGCTGAAGAACATTTCATTTTGGATTGAGTTTTAGGGATTTATCCCTTTCCTTGTATGAAAAACCTAAAATACCCTTGGATCTTTACCTAAAACGACTAAAAAAATCGATACCCGGATTATCGTGAAAATTTTGTATCAGCTAAAATAGCCTCTATCTGTTGAGGTGGGTAAGACTAGTTGTGCCAATACAGTGAAGGTTTTAGTTCGGATTTGGTGAATCAAAATTATTAGATGCATCCCAATTTAAGCACCAACTTTACAATTACTTACCCCACTATATACACATTTTTCTTCGGTGTGTAATAACTTTACCCCAAAGGTGAAGCGACGAAAATAATTAGTTATGAGTCCTTCACAGTTTCAGATTACTATGGCTGGTATCCAGCCTTTAAGTGGCTCAGATTAGGTAAAGTGGAAGTCGCAAGTCGATATAGTTCTAGGGCGTTGGAATTTCAATATTACTTTATGGGAACCAAAGTCGCCAGAACTTACAGATGACTCTACAAATTTTCAGAAGAAGGTACATCTCAAGTGGGAAAAAGCAAACAGAATGTCTATTCTTATCATTCGTGGGGATATACACGATGTTATCCAAGGAGGAATCCCAGTTAAAGAGAAAACCACAGAACTAATGGAGGTGATTGAGTGGTAGTTTATGGGATGTACAAAGTCTTTGATTAATACTCACTTAACTCAGTTATCTTCTATAATAAGGGAAAACATATAAGACATTACATACTTCAAATGGAAGACCATACGGGATATGTTTCTACGTTAAGATATGTTTCTACGGTGCATCAAGCAATAGTATATATATAATTCTCTTCCAAAACTGTTTGAGGCATTTAAACTAAACTACAATACTTATGATATGAAGTAGGATGTAAATGAATTGATTACTCACTGCGTAAAAGAGGATGATAGACTTCTACATGAAACATTAGATTATGTATATACAGTACAACATTCAGCTGCCTTAGGTCCCACAAAGTAGAACTTCAAAGCATCACTATCAGCAGATAAATAAAATGGGTTGCCAGATGAAAGCAAGGTTCAACTGGTTCTTATCTTGTAAGTAAGTAGGATCTCTATGAGTTGTCCTTGTCATTCAGCACAAGGTTTAGCTTAATGTGAAACCTTAAAGTTTATAGACATCCTGGAATTATGTATGCCCATGAAATTTATTATTAAGGACAATGGCCCGTTTAGTGTTGTGATTATAGCAGGGACGGGCCTAGCAAGGGGCTAATCCGGGATATAGCCCGTTCCTTAATTTGGTTAAATTATGAACCATTATTTTTAGGGACCATGGTTTTTGGGGGACCATGGTCTTATTAGGCCAACTTCCCTATACTTATAAGGGTGTCCTAAAGTTAGGTAAATACGCATTTATCCTTTACTTTAATTTAAATTAAAACTAACCTAATAACTATATAAATTTAATCATATATATCTAATCTAAATGAATCTATTAACCAAATCAATAGCCCGTTCCTTAGTTAATAAAAAAAATTAGTTTTGAAAAAAAAATTATTCTCTTCTTCTCTCTTTCCTTGAAGTTCCTCGTCCGATTGAAAAATTAGTATTAACCATCAAAATGAGTTGAAAATGGAAGTTGCGGAGAGAAGTTCGGCTAGGAATTATGTGAAAAACTTTGTCGAACTAACCGAACCTAATGGAAATGATGAACATGAAGAACGGTTAGGCTATTACGCAAAAGAAAAATCCCAACCGAACCTTAGTTTTTACATCGCAAAAAACATTTCCCAACCGAACTAAGGTAGTTCGGTTAGTTGCAAAAAAACATTTCCCAACCGAACCCTCATAATTCGGTTAGTTGCAAAACACATTTCCCAACCGAACCTTAGTTCGGTTATTTCGCAAAATATTTCCCAATTGTACAACAGTTTGGTTAGTTGCGAAAAACATTTCCCAACCGAACTAAGGTAGTTCGGTTAGTTGCAAAAAACATTTCCCAACCAAACTCATCAAAACCTTCATTAAAAGAGAGTTCGGCTACCTGTGTATTTTGGATTTATTAACAAAGTTCGATTAAATGTTCATCATATAATATAACCGAACTATTTGAGATTTTTTCTTATGATTTCCATTTTAAAGATATTGTAGGTCATTTATAGCAACATTAACTAAGTTAAAAGCATACCTCAACACCAAAAGAAAGTTTTTTGTCCATATTAACTGATCTCAAAAAAAAAAAAAATCTCCATCTTCTTTTTTTTTCTTCTACTACTTTAATCACTCAATAATTCTACTTCTTTTAAAAAACAAAAATCATCTATTAATCTAACCTTAATCAATGATTAATTATACTAATCATTACACTAAAATAATCAAGAAGATAATTTTGGTATTAATATAAATATATGGATAAGAGGTGTCCTCATATTACTTCAAATAACTTGCCCAAATAAAATGATGGTCCCCTCCAAAAAAAGAGTGGTGCCCAAAAAACGGTTCTAAATTATGTACATTTGGTGGAAATAAATAGAAAATAGCCCAGCCATATTAAGCCCATACCAAATGTATGTTATCAGAATAAGCCCAAAAACGGAAATCATCGATAGTCTAAGAAAATGTGGTGTGTATGTATGTGGGCTAAAGAGCGGTCGAGATCGTCCGGAAATTTGGATGGTATAGATTATACCTTGGCCCGACTCGACTCTACTAAATATGTTGTAAAAAGATTTTTAACTTCGCTAGATATCCTAAATCATTGGACGATACCCGCATTCAATGTAGAAAAATAAAAGCCTACGACAATCTCCCAGGACAACCAAAACTCTTATCTCTCCTCTATTTTGCTCGACTTTACTTTCCGGACACCCAAAACACATTCCTAAGAAGTATTCCCTTTCCTAATCCAACAAAAATTCCTAACAAAAAAAAACTTTTCTTAATCTATGCGATTTCAGGGTTAATAAATACCATGAATTCCATTGAAATTTAAATAACAAAACAAGCTCTCTTGAATGTTCTTCTAACCTATCGTTCAACACCACTGAAACTGAAATAACGTAACAAGTTTCATTGATTGAAATATTCAGGAAATATGAGGTATGACCATTAGATTTTACAAAATATTTCAGATTCGTTTAGACATGTTATTGGTATGCTTTTTAATCACCCTGATTTCAGGACACCACAAACTCCAGCAGCAACTATTGGTAGAAGGCTACCACAAACTCTTCTTCAACCTATATGTCAAGTATCAAAACCAAGTTATTATCATGTAAGTGAAGAATTAAACAAATACACCTTATAAACTAAGATATATTGGAGATTACTATGAATTGTTTTCGTCTAATTTTTTCTTGGCAGATAATTGAGGACTCAATCAGCGAGAATTCAATCAGCGATGCACAACAGAACCAACTTGTAATTCAAAGAAGCAAAGTACTGACTTATCTTACAAAGAATCTCTATTTATTTAATGTACAATAATAAGTTTATGAAACTCTTACCATAAATTTACAGAAAAGGCTTCGATTGGCTCAACAAGAGTGGCGTCAAAAAGAATCAAGCGGAGAGCCAAACACCAAGCCATCTACAGTAATTATATTTGATCAATCTACTACATAAGTTTATGAATCTTGGCGAAAAAAACTTACTAATGCAATTGTAATTGAGTTAACAGGAAAGACTACAATTAAGCCAACAAGAGAGGCGCATAAAAGAATCAAATGGACTGCCAAAAAGAGAGCCATCTAGAGTAATATTCTTTAGATAACTTAACTAACACATATAATTCAGATGATTACTTTTATATATACCGAAACTAACACATATATGGTAGGTGCAATCCATCGCACAAAGAGCACGTCAGGAACGCAAAAGAGAAGAAAATTTAAAAATGAATCAAAGACAGCATGATGTGGTTCACAATGGTCATCCTGATGAAATTCAAATAACAAAAGGAATGCAAGATGAGGAATCAGTACAAAAAAGAAAACAAAGGGCAACACAAATTCAGGCAAGTTAATAACTACAATGATAATTAATTAGTAATGTTTTTATACTTAACACTGATTTTCTTAAGAAGTTTTTTTGAGTCAATGTAGCAATCTTGGTGCAAGCGACAAAAATCATTAACACAGTCAGAAATAATATTCGGAGAAACAACAAATACAAACGTTGATACTATCTATCCTGAAGAGGTAATATTAAGAAAATAGCAACAAAAATTCAAACACTGAACATCTTTTAAACTTGACTCATCATATGAAGTTAATATATAAAATATTAATTTATATGTTATTCATTGCAGATCAATACTTTACAAATGGAAAGAAATCATCATGTGAATGTTACAGATATATCCATCGAATCTACCAACTCTGAAAATTCCATTGTAAATGATATTGAAATGTAGTATTGAAAAATATAACCTCTAAGTTTAGTAATATTTGCATTAGTGATTTAATGATTTTTATTTTTATGTTTAAATAGGTCTATTCCGACAGCAGACTCATCAGATGAATACACTGATCACTACGACTCATCAGATGAAAAAAGTGACGATGATAGGCAAGTAATAACTACAACAGCGAATAATAAACATACAACTAGACGTAGAATTAATCGCGATGGAAGAAATTACCTGGGAAAAATGGATGTTCAATGCCCAAATTGCAAAGCTTTGCATTGGATCGATGAGAAGTCAAGTGATTCGTCCCTCAAGCAACCTAAATTTGTCACATGTTGTCACAAAGGAAAAGTTCGTTTACCACCACTGTGTGAATCCCCAACGGCTATAAAATAATTACTCGAAGGGTCCAAAGACTTTCGTAAAAAAATCAGAAATTATAATGCAACAAATGCATAAACCAGTCTCTGATGCAAATATGACACAAGAGTCCCGAAAGGAAAAGGTCCATGGTGCTTTTCTATACATGGTGAATTACGACATACGTCTGGATCTCTGATGCTGAAAGAAGTAGTTGATCTTGTGTATTCCCAGCTTTACATATATGATCCATCTCATGCATTATCTATAAGGGAAACCAGGAATCAGTATTTAAATAAAGATACTCTTAAGATAATTCAAGATACTCTGTTGCAGCATAATATTTTTTTATCCGAAGTTTCTTCATGCATATGAGATATTAAAAAATGTGATAGCAAACTCTCCGGTATAGGGTGGTTATGACTACCGCATACAACTTTCTCCAAAAACCACCTTTTTGCCGCGTTCCTTTTAAATTGAAGCTTGAAGGGGCATCGGGTCTTCTTAGTGAACGTAGTTTGCTTCCTCTTTGCCTTTGCTACTTGCACGGTATCCTTTTTTGCATGACTTCTATGTTGTCCACTACACTCGCAAACCATTTGAAAGGCACTTTTACTAGTGGTGCCATTACAAACTATGATACACATAATCAACTTGCCTCGTTCTCTAGCCCAATGCTTTGCATCATCTTTTTCCTCCCATGTCTCCTCGGTTAAATAGTGAGAGCTAGAATCTTGGGTGAGAAGTTGATTTGCTAAAGGTTGTTCATCCATTAGGGGAGGTACATCCACGATCTGGACAACAATATACCCACATTAGTCTAAAAAGGCAACAAAACGAAAACATATATAAAGCTACGGTTGGACACGACACAGGAAACACCAACCGTAACGGAGATACGGTTGGTAACTACAATCATTTAGAAACCGTAACTTAACTCCGGTTGATAATGGTCCTCCAGTAACAAACCGTAAATAGGGTGAAATGAAAATGAAAAATAGACAGAGAAATATACGGTTGGTAAAAACACAGATAACAAACCGTAACCAAGTTACTGTTGGTCTCGATTTACACATTACCAACCGTAAAAAGTGCAGTAAATACTGCCATGCACATGATGAGTTACGGTTGGTAACCACTGAAGGACATATCCAACCGTACTGGGCTTACGGTTTGTCCCGAAAATTTTCTACCAACCGTAGCTGGTAATACGTTTTGGTTTTTCCCCAAATTGAACCAGTTACGGTTGGTATTGGATACTTTACGAAATGTAACATACAGTTACGGTTGGTACTAGCTAATTACCAACCGTAAGTTCTTCTGAAATTTTTAAAAATTTGATTTTTTTTACGTTCTTTAGAGAATTTTAAGCAACAAAAAGCTATTGGGAACTAGTTTAGAAGTATACCTGGTGATTTTCAGTGCTGGGTTCTTCACTTTGTTGGGTATTCCTTCAATTGGTTGAGATTGACCTTCACTATGGGTTAAAACATCTCTACCATCTAACAAATACTCCATATCAGGATCTCCATCAAGAGGTATGTAGTATTTGTTTTCTTTATCGTATAGAGATTCACCCATCTCAAACCACTAGAATCACTCATTTTGGTTGAGTGAATCAATATCTAGGGTTTCACAAATATCACATAAGTTTTCTTTTTCTTCTCCTCTAAATTTTTTTTATAACTCTAAAAATCTGATTTTAGAGTTATTATAAATGAAAATTAATTAGCAACACTAATCTTGATTATCAATACTAATCTTGATTATCATCACTAATCTAGATTATTAATAATAAGGGTTGATTAGTCATTTTCATATTTTTTGATAAAAGGCACTTGAATTACCACCTAATGATCCTTTTTGTCTTATTAGATTTGCCGCCCCTCCAATGAAACCACCCGCACCTTTACCAGGATTGAATTAAAAAGAACACTTGATTGATGTCAACAACATCATTTAACTTCTAAAATATTGGTATGTTCTATCGTGAGCATTAAAAAATTCATCGTTAATTAGTTCATGGACGGGAAAGGAACAAGAAAAAAGTACATACAGATGATAAGAAAGGGAAGATATCTATGACCGAGGAACAAATTGATTTTGAGGAAGAGGCCCACAACCTCCTCTTCTCCATTCTCTCTTCAAACCCATGATCCATCCGTGTTCTACCGAGTATATCATGAACCAATTTCATCGATGCACCCTAAAATATATGACGTACACTGACCTTTTTTTTTTTTCCTTCTTCTAGAGTACCTTTATTGAGAGCAACTGTATTGTACAGAGAATTATTATAGCCAAATGACCAAGCATGGTGTTCATGTTTTTTTATTTTCCGTGTCATTGTTGACTTCACAAGAGTGCACGGATTTGTGTCATTGTGGCATATCATTAACAATCGTGTGTGATTAACAATGTCGAATGTATTGTAATATAAAATGTCGTAGCATACAGAAACAATCCATGTTAGCCAATGGCCAATGAAATGAGTAGAGTTGCTAGCTAGAGAAACCCTATAACACCAAACTATCGACGAGGTTGAGCCGGGGCCGTAGACCCCGGTGATACCTAGTATGCTAACCTAAAATTCTGTTCGTTGAAGATTGTAATTGCTGCACAACTTAAACTTTGATGGCCCCTTGGATTTTTCAATTTCTATTTCAGCTTGTCAATCTAGGATTTTATGTTGCTGGTGAAAATGGGGTAGTTCCTTACAATATTTAAGGACTTCAATTTGGTTATGCCTTCTATTGGTCTATATCCCCAAACATGGCACAAGACAAGAAAAAAATTTGGCGACCTTCGGCCTCCTTGCAGAAACTTGCATGTAGCCCTACCCAATAATATTTCCGGGGTCCGTCCCTGGATTATAGAAATGGCCAATGCATTCTATAAAATTTGTTTCTCTATGGTCCGGCAATAGAGTTTCACTTGATCTAAATAATAAAAATTATGCATAATATCATATGCATTGATTGAGATTTTCTATTATCTAAAATGGGGTGACCACCTACAATTGATTTTTGTTCCAAACTGAAAGGTCTTTTGCTAAGTGCGTTTAAAATGAAAACAAAAATGATTTGTTGCTGACCAAGTGGGAAAATGTTTGACTTTTTTTATTATTTAGCAGTAAATCATGTTTAGTTTGATAAAATCGGATTAGTCTAATCTTAATCAAGTGTGTGCTTAAGTTTATATCATGTACTATAGGAAAGACTTTTATGTCTTGTAGGGATGTGTATACATAAGGCTAAGTACATCAAGTTAATCCATTAAGTGGCATACTAGTTTATATTATAAAGAAAAGGGATGTGTCTCCACCTCATGATGGCTAAAAGGATGACACATGTCTATGTGGTAGGAGGTGGAGTCCCTTCTTACCTTGTATAAAAAGTAATTTTTGCAATTAGACATGATAAAGAAATCGAAAGGACAAACGTGCAACTGTAACAAAATCTAAACTAAGCCATATACCTATAACGAATCGTCTAATTTTCTTAAAAAAAATTCAGGTATACTCCATTATTTCCTTGTTTATCATGTGTTAGTATTCTACTCTAATCCTTAGTGTGCAACAAGTCTTAGTAATAAGTAGTTGTATATCAACATGATAAAGTTAAGTATAAAGCATGTTTTCTCTATTAATTGATCATATATGATGTTTCTAGATGTAGCACATGTAATTCTAAGTATAAGGTGAATCATATTTCAACACATGTTGGATCATGCAAGTTGTAATCATGATTATATACATTTATAGAATCAAATATAAAATAAAACATAATTAGAGGCTGATATTCTAACAAGATGGTATATATATCATTACGGGAAAAATATACATCTATAACTGGAGATTTACAACTCTTCGCTAAACATCGTAGAAAGTCCTATGTTTTACAACTGGTTTCAAAGGAAGAGTTGTCGTATATCATCACTGACAACCCTTAGGAAATAAGGGGTTGCGCTAAGAAAACAAACGACAACTCCTTAAGCAAAAGAGTTGTGACGACATTTAGCTATAACAACTCTATTCTATAAAGGTAGTGACTAAGCCTATCACAATTTTCACAAGAGTTGTTGAAGAACACCAAAATATGATGATGACAATTAGTGTTAGAGAGGAGATTCGAACATCAACCTACGACATGGAAGTCTAGCTCATCAACCATCCTTACAGTTCACAAGTTCTGGGTTTTTTTTTTTTGTTGAAGTAAAAATATAGAATGTTGGAAAAAATGAGGTTACGGGGGAGATTCGAACATGAATTCACTGCATGGAAGTCAAGCTAATTAACCATCCTTACCGTTCACAAGTTTTGGCTTTTTTTTCCTTTAATAAAAATGTATAACAATACTTATAAGTGTTGTTGAAGTAAAAATATTGAACGTTGGAAGAAATGAGGAAGGGGGGATTTGATCCGCAACCTCATGTACGGAAGTCTGCACCACTAACCATATCTACACTATCACATGTTCTGTCGAGTTTGTGGTTCTTTAATACACTAACTATATGACAACCCTTCATAAGAGTTGTAAAACAAAATGTAATGCTCAAAAATAATGCTCATGTGACTGAGCCGCAAACAACACGAAGCATTCTCTGTAAACAATCACATACATGCCTTCTCTGTAAACAATCACATACATTTTTCACTATCTGTAATATTTACTTTACTCATTTCAGATAAGGGTAGTTTGGTAATTTTCACAATCTCCATAATATTTATTACCTTTATTTCTAGTAAGGGTAATATGGTCATTTTAACAATTTATAATATTTAGTTTACTTATTTTCCGATAAGGATAGTCTGGTCATTTTCATAGTCTTCATAATATTTATTGCATTAATTTCCAAGAAGGTTAATATGGTCATTTCATAATCAGTAATATTTACTTTACTTATTTCCGATAAGGGTAGTCTGGTCATTTTCACAATCTTCATAATATTTACTGCACAAATTTCCATGAAGGGTAATATGGTCATTTTCACTATTTGTAATATTTACTTTACTTATTTCAGATAAGGACAGCTTGGTAATTTTCACAATCTCCGTAATATTTATTACCTTTATTTCTAGTAAGGGTAATATGGTCCTTTTAACTCTAGTAATCTTCGAACCTGAGATGTTTTATTCTGATATATTTCTTATCAAGTTCATCCGAACGAGAAACTCGGGTTTCGTAGAATATTCCGAAGGAATCTTACCAGTAAATGGATGGATTCATCGTTCTTACCAAGTTTCTGACTTAGAGTAGTCAACTCGCAGCCAGGTTTCGATCTCGGAGCCTGATTTGCATATAATATGCAGAAATAGGGTTTGTTTAAGGTTTTGTGGAATATTTCGAAGGAATCTTACCTGTAAATGAATGGATTCATCGTTCTTACCAAGTTTCTGACTTAGAGTAGTCAACTCGCGGCCAGGTTTCGATCTCGGAGCTTGGTATGCATACAATATGCAGAAATAGGGTTTGTTTAAGGTTTCGTAGAATATTCCGAAGGAATCTTACCTGTAAATAGATGGATTCATCGTTCTTACGATAGTCTACTGACGGCCAGGTTTCGATCTCGGAGCCAGGATTTGCATACAATATGTCAGAAGAGGGTTTGTTTAATGTTTCGGGGAATATTCCCAAGGAATCTTACGTATAAATGGATGAATTCATCGTTCTTACGAAATTTCTGACTTATAGTAGTCCACTCACGGCTAGGTTTCGATCTCGGAGGCAGGGTTTGCATACAATATGCTAGAATAGGGTTTGTTTAATGTTTCGAGGAAGATTCCAAAAGAATCTTACCTGTAAATGGATGGATTCATCGTTCTTACGAAATTTCCGACTTATAATAGTCCACTGACGGCCAGGTTTCGATCTCGGAGCCAGGGTTTCTATACAATATGTCAGAAGAGGGTTTGTTTAATGTTTCAGGGAATATTCCCAAGGAATCTTACGTATAAATGGATGAATTCATCGTTCTTACGAAATTTCTGACTTATAATAGTCCACTCACGGCCAGGTTTCGATCTCGGAGGCAGGGTTTGCATACAATATGCTAGAATAGGGTTTGTTTAATGTTTCGAGGAAGATTCCAAAAGAATCTTACCTGTAAATGGATGGATTCATCGTTCTTACGAAATTTCCGACTTATAATAGTCCACTGACGGCCAGGTTTCGATCTCGGAGCCAGGGTTTCTATACAATATGTCAGAAGAGGGTTTGTTTAATGTTTCAGGGAATATTCCCAAGGAATCTTACGTATAAATGGATGAATTCATCGTTCTTACGAAATTTCTGACTTATAATAGTCCACTCACGGCCAGGTTTCGATCTCGGAGGCAGGGTTTGCATACAATATGCTAGAATAGGGTTTGTTTAATGTTTCGAGGAATATTCCAAAAGAATCTTACCTGTAAATGGATGGATTAATCGTTCTTACGAAATTTCCGACTTATAATAGTCCACTGACGGCCAGGTTTCGATCTCGGAACCAGGGTTTGCATACAATATGTCAGAATAGGGTTTGTTTAATGTTTCGGGGAATATTCCAAAAGAATCTTACCTGTAAATGGATGGATTCATCGTTCTTACGAAATTTCCGACTTATAGTAGTCTACTGACGGCCAGGTCACGGAGCCTGGTTTGCATACAATATGCAGAAATAGGGTTTAATCTTACCTGTAAATGGATGGATTCGTCGTTCTTACCAAGTTTCTGACTTAGAGTAGCGGCCAAGTTTCAATCTCGGAGCCTGGTTTGCATAAAATATGCAGAAATAGGGTTTGTTTAAGGTTTCGTAGAATATTCTGAAGGAATCTTGCCTGTAAATGGATGGATCCGTCGTTCTTAACAAGTTTATGACTTATAGTAGTCCACTCACGGCTAGGTTTCGATCACGGATCCCGGTTTGCATACAATATGCAGAAATAGGGTTTGTTTAAGGTTTCGTAGAACATTCCGAAGGAATCTTAGCTGTAAATGGATGGATTCATCGTTCTTACCGACTTTCTGACTTAGAGTAGTCAACTCGCGGCCAGGTTTCGATCTTTGAGCCTGGTTTGCATACAATATGCAGAAATAGGGTTTGTTTAAGGTTTCGTAGAATATTCCAAAGGAATCTTACCTGTAAATGGATGGATTATTCGTTCTTACCAAGTTTTGAACTTAGAGTAGTCAACTCACGGCCAAGTTTCGATCTCTGAGCCTGGTTTGCATACAAAATGCAAAAATAGGGTTTGTTTAAGGTTTCGTAGAATATTTCAAAGGAATCTTACCTGTAAATGGATGGATTCTTCGTTCTTACCAAGTTTCTAACTTAGAGTAGTCAATTTCGATGATGTATCATGTTAAGTTTGAAGTCAGAACCCTCTCAGAGCTTCGTGGTTCGTAGATTACATGTCATTATACCAAGTTTGAAGTTCGAATCGACATTGAGCTTCATACTTATCGATTTTGATGATGTATCATGCTAAGTTTGAAGTCAGAACCCTTTCAGAGCTTCTTGGTTCATAGTTTGAATGTTGTTATACCACATTTGAAGTTCGAATCGACACTAAGCTTCATATTCAACAATTTCGATGATGTATCATGCTAAGTTTGAAGTCAGAACCCTCTTAGAGCTTCGTGGTTCATAGATTGTATGTCATTATACCAAGTTTGAAGTTCGAATCGACATTGAGCTTCATACTTATCGATTTTGATGATGTATCATGCTAAGTTTGAAGTCAGAACCCTCCCAGAGCTTTTTTGTTCATATTTTGTATGCCTTTATACGACATTCGAAGTTCAAATCAACACTTGAGTTTCATATTTGTCGATTCGATGATGTATCCTGCTAAGTTTGAAGTTACTTCATGACCTTTATGACTAGTCGAAATTACTTCTTGACTTATGTAACTAGTCGAAATTCAAACCAGAAGCACAAAGAGAAAGCACAAAAGCACAAAAAAATACACCAATTATCCAATTCATTTTTCATTTTCCGGATTCATTCTTATGTATTTTTTGGATTTTTTTATATCAAATGTCGATAACAATGTCCTAAATTTATAAATATTTTTTTTGGATTTTTTTTCGTGTCAAAAGTTCATAACTAAACCCAATACATGAATTCGTATTAGCACAAAAGAAACACACATGCTTCTCAATCCGTATAAGCATCCAATGTACAATCTCAACCGTCAAGATTTTTTCTTAATACGTATGAGTGGATCAAACGAAATCTGATCCGTCCATTCTTTTGGTTTTATCACAAAACCCTCCCTCAACCATTCTAAAATTCCATTTTTCTCTTTCTTCCTCTCCGTCTCTTTTTTTTATTTTATTTCTCAGCCAGCGCCTCCGACTCTCCCTCTCTTCTTTTTTCTTCTGTAGATCTAATGCGTGTTGTTGATTTTTACTTCTTCTGTTTGGATCTACAGAGTTCTAATGATTATTCATAAAGAGATACGGAGAGATTAAGAAATCAGGGTTTCAGTAGATTGATGAAAAATTAGGGTTTCAAAAATCAGAATTTCTTCGTCTCTAACAAAAATCAGGTGAAGGTTATGCTTCATCAAATCAGAAACAAGGGTTAATTAGGTTCAGTAAGAGGTGTTCTTGCATGTTTAAAGCTTCAATTTTTCGAATCTGTTAGAAAAAAATTGTTGGAGATGAACAAAAGAGAATGGTTCAGATTTAGGGTTTTCTATTGAATCCGAGAAGAAATTGAGCTTAGCAGAGGCATGGTGATTATCATAGGTTTGAGATGAGAGCGGTGATAAGCACGAAAGCACAAGGTTATGGATCAAGACGAAGATGCAAGTGATGTAAGTAAGATGGAGAGATGAAAATGGAGGATTTAAAAGATGGGTTTGTTGCTGATTGAGATGTTCATCTCTTCATCCCACTCCTAACATCATGTTCTTCTGTAGGAGAAAACATGTTGTACTCAACCAATTTCGAACTCACCACCGATCCTTTATTACTCTTCCTCCGCTCAGAGTTTCTGCAGCAGCATCTGTACAAGAAGAAGCATCTCCTGTCTCTCCTGGTAATCTCAACACTGTGCTTTTATTTAATTGTTTTGATCTCTGAATTCGAATTGAATTTGAATTTTTGGAGATAAGTTAAAGTTTTGTTGTTTTGGTTGTACAGATACATATGGGGGTGTGGAAAATTTGGTGATTATAGGTTCTGGTCCAGATGGATATACTGCTGGGATTTATGCAGCTCGTGCCAATTCGAAACCTGTTGTGTTTGAAGGGTATCAAGTTGGGGGTGTTCCTGGTGGACAGTTGATGACTACCACTGAAGTCGAGAATTTTCCAGGGTTTCCTGATGGAATTACTGGTCCAGATTTGATGGATAAGTAAGTAGACTCAAGTATAGAATGTTGGAGTTGTTTGCTGATGGATAAGTAAGTAGACTCAATATAGAATGTCCATTTAAAATTTATAGCCATTTCGGAGTCCTTAAAATTGAGCCTCCCACGCATTTCAGAAAATTGAGTCTTTTTTTTATTTTAATTTTTTGCAGATACCATTTGCAGATACCTTGAGGATGTTCTGTATTGGACTCACCAAGAGGCGAGAGAAACAGGTCAAGAGAACCTGTAATGCTCAATCTAGCCAGATCCGACAGGTGGAGTTATGTATTTCAATTTCAATGTTTTCTTATATTTTTCATGTTATTCATTTGTGTAAATAGGTAACATCTGTACTTTGTTTTGTCAGATTCGTCGCAAGATGGTTGAAGTGATGGTAAACCAGGCCTCCTCGTGTGATCTTAAAGAGTTGGTGGCAAAATTCATTCCTGAAATGATTGGAAAGGAGATTGAGAAGGCTACATCAAGCATTTGCAGAATGTGTTTATTAGGAAGGTCAAGATCTTGAAGGCTCTAAAGTTTGATCTTGGAAAGTTGATGGAGGTATATCTCACTCTTGTTTTATGCTTTCTTAGAAGACGCTTTAACTTAAATCT
Source organism: Papaver somniferum (assembly GCF_003573695.1). Classification (NCBI taxonomy): domain Eukaryota; kingdom Viridiplantae; phylum Streptophyta; class Magnoliopsida; order Ranunculales; family Papaveraceae; genus Papaver; species Papaver somniferum. The sequence goes on from NC_039366.1 coordinate 17,658,345, forward strand.
TTACGTGATTTATGGTATTTTTGGAGTGGCTGTTTAAGTTTCCGTACGTCGAACTTTTTTTAGCACATATATATTATATGGAAGTTTAGAAAATTTGAAGTTGTGAAAGAATAGACGGCATCGTAACCTTGTAGAGAGCTTTATGAATAATTATTTGAAAGTATCCAGTAAAATAGAAGTTTACGGAATGCACCTGAAGTTTAAAAGGTCAGTTCTCACTCTGAACTCTCTGTGAAAGGTTGCAAAGCAAAGCTGATGTGTATGCGGTGATTGTTTTATTTTCTAGGTTCATGGTGACTACTCTGAGGATGTTGGTGTGAAGGTGGATAGGCCTGCTGAGGAAACAGTACCAGAGGCTGAAACTGAAGTTGTTGGAGCTTAGGTTCATGGTAACTTGTGCAATACCATTTTGATTAAGACAAGTAAGTTTAAGCAATAACAGTACATGAATGGTGATTTCTTTGTCATTAAAACATTTCTAAGAGCCGGGTTCGATGAGAATGGTAAGAAACAATCCACCACTTATGAAATCTACGTAAATGTATTACCTACATGCCGACATAAACTTGTAAGAGCTGAAGGAAGTGGTCACTGACCTGTGTTCTAGTTCTATGTGAATGCATTGTGAGAATATATTTGGCGATTAGCAACACTGAAAATAATCTAGTGTATTTGGTGAATAATTACATTGTAAATTGTTGAATTTTTGTTGTTTATTAAGCTAGTTCAAACTGGTGGAATATATTTGTTTATTTGGTTCAATCCTTTAATGGGTGTGGCTTGTCTTGTTCTAATTTTTAGCTGGAGCGATTGATCATGAAGTTCGTGGATCTCTTGCGTTGCCTATAATCAACCCTGAAGACCAATCTTGTCGCATTGTCCTTGAGCTTGTCACTGTGAAGGAGAAGCCTAATTTGATCCTGAGTTTGATAATGTTTGCCGTGCTCTTCAGGTCTGTTATGCTTTCCTTACATTTATGTATCTAGTTTTTCTTCATTGTAGTGATGTTTATCTTTATTTTGTCTGGGTCATTGATTTAAAGTCTAATCCAATAACAGATTCTAGATTTATTAGGGTTAATCTACTAGTTGACTTGGAAAGATCAAAACTATAATTGTATTGGTCTGTCCTCGAGATAGTGAAAATATGGTGTCATTTGATTTGGCGTTTCACTAAGATCATTCTCCTATGTTCCTTTTGCAGAAAACTTGATAAACTTTCCCCAGAACCAGCGCTTTCCCCGGAGGACAAACGCTGCTACATCTGGGCATCAAAGAAAGCCATGCCGAGGCTGTCGTAGCAAAGAAAGCCCTGCACCTGCAGCCAAAAAGAAAGAAGAGCCCAGTGATGATAGCTCTGATGAGAGTGATTCCAAGGATCTTATTGTTTTAATGAAAAAATCTGATTAGGTATTTTGATTCAATTAAACATGAAGTGAGAGGGATAGTCTTGAAACTTCTGATGGACATGTATTTGAGGAAAGGTTTCTGAGGTTTGAAACCAAACATCTATATCACTGCCATTTTTTGAATGTGTGTTTAACACTGGCAGGTTAACTTGAATGAATGTAAATGTATTACACTGGTAGGTTAATGTGAAAGTGAATTATTTTCTGAAATTTCGTTTCAGCTATGATCTTTTTTTTTTCAAAATAGTTTTATGCACACAACTTCTAACAAATGTTGTTACTTCAAATATTACAACCTCTAGGGATTTTGTGTTAGATATTACGACTACACAAGACAAAGGTTGTGACAGAATGTTCTACAACTCTAGCAAGTGTAGCGACAGTAGTATTCACAATATTAATAGATGTTGTCTTCCAGTTTTCAACCATACAAGCCAGATATTGTGAAATAGTTTCTTTACAACATAATTATGTGTTGTCCAAGATAGTTTCACAGCTCACCCAAGAGACGTGTAAATCTTATTCATAATACCAGTATTTGTTGTTACATATGTTTCCATGATACCCTACTTGTGTTGTCCAAGATATTCCTACAACACAAGCAAGGGTTGTGTTATGCTTTCAAAAAAAAATCCAAAGAGAATCACAACTTTGATAAAATACTGTCGAACCATGAATCACATCACCCTTTACAACTCTTAGTCAAGTATTGTAAAAAAGCTTGGATTTTCTACAATACCCCACCTACACAATGCATAAAATGGAGTTGTCGTAGGTGTACTACAACGCTAATAAAGTGTCGTCAATGATGATTTTTTCCGTAGTGTATAGATCGTACAATAAATATTTTGTAAGATGGTCTGAATATTGGACGCCAATGTCAAATTTGACTTTAGCGGACACTATGGACCTCTCTGATTCTCAAAGTCGGTGTTCATCATTTTAAGGGAATTTGCTTCAAAGTTGTATAATGGTTTTTACATTAGTGGACTTTATTTACCACTGGAAAGTTGTTCACAAAAATGTATATTTTGGCTTGCAAATCTACAGGTTTTATATAGTCCCAAGTTGTAATTTTGTTTTTTAAAGCATATCACGTGCTTCTTTCTAGTAAAGTGAATAACCAAATACTAAGGATAAGCAAAATGATAATTCATTTCGCTTAGCTATAACTTATTTGTAGTGAAATCCAACTACTACGATCTTCCGTATCACTTAAATGTAGTGAAATCCCATAAATAAACTTTAAAGTTGATTAGATTTGATGCAAGTAGTAACTAAGTGAAATCACACGAAACTCATTAAAAAACTACTTGACGGAAATTCAGTTTCCGTATGTTTTTAATAGATACTTAATTTCAGTTTCCAAATTTTAAATTTACTCTTAATTTTCAATTTTAACTCTTTTATTCTGCTAAAACTCGTTTTTCCTTATTATATCTCCGGTTTTTCTCTTAAATTTTTTTGGTCCCTAAATAATATTTATACAAATTGGTGGAAATAAAATTTGAAAAAACGAAAAGAAAGGAAACTTAGTTTCCGTTCGACCCATAGTGTGGTGCACCCATACGAATTTCTCTTAGATTCAAATAAGTTATAGCTACGGGAAATGCATTTCCATTTTGCTTGGCCTAATAGCTCTGACGATACATAATTTTATATTTCTTACCAAAGTACTACTTATGTGGGGTGGTTTTATTTTTCTAAATCGGCTCACACTTTGATTTAACATCCGTATTATAGGCGACAATCAAACGAATAATTTAAAACACATCTTATAAGGTCATTAGTAGCCCCTTATTTGTATTAGGGGATTTCCTCGATAATTTATGTTACCTTACAAGAATTTTTCTTATCTCGAGAATTTGGTGTAGACATGTTCTCAGGTTTCTCCTCAGTTTCTATCCCTTTCAATCTCTTCTCTGTAGTTAATGAATCTTCTTAAAGATTTTTCTTTGTGTGTATGATTAATTTATTTCTCATACTTTTATTTTTGGATCTTGAATCATCTGACATATATACAATGCACTAATCATGCTTTAGGTACAAATACTGATTGATGTATTGTTATGTTCTTAGATGTGAGTTGTGATTATTAGTTTTAGTATATGAATTCAGGTATTTTAGTTAAGCTATTTTGTTTCTCGGTTTGTAAATCCTAGAACCAAGATGATTTTTATTTAAGCTTGTGAACGGTAAACAAATCAAATATTTTGAATTTTTTATGTCTAATCTCTTTGTTCTAATATAATTATCTTGAAATTATCATACCTTTATTAATGTTATTCCCTTCTTTATATATTTTTTGGTTTGTTTTTTTTTCAATTTCGGAGATAAGTTGTCTAATTTAAGTTGGAGCTGTAGAAATGCAATGAATGATCTTGAGTATATATGACTTGAGACGTTGTTCAAAATTTTGATGATTTATATTCCAGAAAAATATTCTTATGGGAGAAAGGTCAAAATCAAAAAGATATTCACATGCCATACATTGTGTTTTTAATTACCATATGAAACACACTTTGATGATTAAGTTAATATTTAATTCACATGGCCAACATGTTAGTATGCGAAAAATAAGTTTAACACTATAAAAGAAAACTTATATGGAGAAAATATATTCATATACAACTATTTATCATAAGTTTCGCTCATATCTTTTTTGCAAATCCTTGAATAATCCTTTAGTCATTTTGACAATTAAAAAAAAAGTCACGCCAAATCTACTATAAAATTGAGGTATTAGGAGATGAAAATAAAGATATTTTAAAAAAAATGAAGTCATTTAAATGTTTTAAACCATAGTATTCATTTTCATATGAGATTTTCATTGTAGGTGAAACTTTTTTTTAACAATTGGAACATTCAACATGTATTCTCTGCAACAAGGTTAGCAATGTAAAGAGATAATATATTTGGGAAAAAAAATGTTGTTCTCGGTATAAGTGATATTCTTTGTATTTCTAATGTTGCTCTTACAGATCGCCTCCCTGTACGATGTGGAATTTATGCCAGACCAGTTTGTGCAACTGGATATTTCATTGAATGAAATTACATATGATTTGAGGACAGTACGACGAGAGAAGTTTGGTTTATTATGGACCTATCGCTAAAACTTTTCCTATTACAAGAAGAAACTGTAATGTTGATTGTCGTGACATAAATTGAGTATATTTTCAGATGTTTTACACGTCTATATGAGAGCCTCCCTTTTCCAAAGTCGAATCTTAACTATTTTAAGATATATATATGCATGTTCACATTTAAAATAAACTTTTTTTTTACTAGTTTTCTCAATTTCGTTTGCTCTGATTCTTTCTCAAACATGTGGTTTTATAGATGGATGCGAGTTTGTGGATGATATGAGGAGTGACAACACAAACCTTATTGTTAGAGTTCGATACACACTCGGGGTCCATGATTGAATTAGATGACGCTTGATTGGTCTGAGACACGTAATTTATTTATTTTTGATATTTATGTTAGGTAAGCACCTGTTACTGTTAAAAAGTTTGTGTTCAAATTAAGAATTTAATTTCAAATTCGTTCGCATTTACTTTTGGAATAATAATGGTTTTTATTAACATATAATTTAACCAAATTAATCTTTGAGAAAAAAAATTCTTCATGTCGTATATCTGTTTTAATGCTATTGGAATTCTACACTACCTTTTCGCTATTTATAGAGCGATTCGAAGATGTCGTGGAATCAATCTTTTTATATATGGGGTGGAAAAATTCAATTCCACCTTCCTTGGTCGTAGTCCCTCAAGTGTTGGTATGATTTTGGATGAGTTGCGATGGGGGAACAAATATAATTAACCATATACGACCCTCTGAACAACAAAAATTTGAAATTTTTTTACAACAAAATTTTAATATTTATATGCAACCTTAATTGTAATAATAATGATATTTGTCAAAGTAAATGATAAACTTATGTAAAAAGTGAAACAATCTTAGTCTTAAATGACAACTTTTTCGAAATCCAAGGAGGAACAAATGTGAAAAAATAAAAAGCAGTGTTGTGATTTCAAAAAATTTAGGAAGGAGAACCTACACCCTAATGGATACAATCTAAGCCTTTCAATGGATGACCAAATATTTAATATATCGAGTATTCGATATTCGTTGGACGTCCGTTGGGACTTTAAAATATTCTTCGAAATTTTGGATAACGGATATTGGATAATATCCAATTTCCATTGTATAATGCATTTAAAAAAAATAGTTTTTATTTTTTGAATAATATATATATTTAGTTGTTAACTTGGTTTTATATGAAGATGTAGAAATTAAAATATTATGGAAGAAAAAGAACACAACTTATTTTGTTGATTGTGAGAAAAACGGAGAATTTTCCAATTTAGGTAGAAAAGATTTGAGTTTTGTTTAAATCTAATTTAATGTAATAATTTGTAAACTGAAACTTTTACATTTGTTAAAATTATTTGGTTTTATGTAATGGACTTTCCTTGGGTTTTCTAAACGATTATTTTTCCCGAAATCTAAGGAGGAACAAATGTGAAGAAAACAAAAAGGGTGATGCATCAGTCACCAAGTCGACTAAACCATTCCTGAGTTTTTAGAATTTTAGGTGGTCATTTAAGAATTATTTAGGTATTTTTAGAAGAGTTGGATCTTGACTGAAACTCTTAATTTTGCTCCAAAGAGGAAGTAGAATTTTTCTTTAAAGACCGATATTTGAAAATATTACAAATATTAGTATTTAAATATATTATGTTATATGGAACAAAGGCATAATGATAGCGAAACCGCTTTCTTTGTAATTTATATAAACCCTTTTTTCCATATTTTTTTTCTCTTTTAAGTTTATTTATTATGAACTACAGAACATTTGGTTGGTAGCCGAGCAACAAGCTGAGCACCAACTCCTTTCTGAATAACAACACCCAACCTATCAAAAATAAAGCTTCCTAATCCACTACCAGCGTCATTGCTCACTAAACAACTTTTCAGACGCTTGAAAAAACAAATAAAATCCTCTCTAAGCTCACCTATAGTAGTAAAGGCCAAGACACCCAAACCATAACCATGAGAAACACAATCAGACAAGTATTTAGTACGCTTGCGTGAAATTGCTCTCGAAATAGCCTGGCCTGGAATAAAAGCACGAACACCATCACTAGTGAAGGGTGAGACACCTGTGACATTCATACACACATCCTGGCCGTTTTCCCAATTGAGCACAAGAATATCGGCTGGGCGCAAGTCTTTGTTATCATCTGATAAAATACCCAGGTTAGCTTCCTTGCGTGCAGGTACGCAAGCTTTGTAACAGATGTCGGTAGCTAGATCATGAACTAAGTCATGCCGAAAATTAATCCTAACATCCTTGGCACAATGAAGCGCATGATCGCCGAAGATATCCATAGGTTTATTGCAACAAGAGTATAAACCACCTTCAACAAACAACGGAATACCAATACGATAACAAACTACAACTTTGAACTGTCGGGAACCAAGGCACTGGCCAAGTCCACTAATAGGAACAACCAATAGATAATCATGTGCATGCTTGATCTGGTTACTCTTCCATAACACGGAATCTCTTGCAGATAAGGTAAACTGGGCAGGGATTCGCTTCTTGACTGTGTCAAAATAAGTAACTGCCAGGGAGTGCTTGATCTTTTTTAATGATCTTTTTGAGTCAAATTAAGCCGCAGGATCCACTCCTGGTGGTTCCCTTCCGTCAATTCCTTTAAGTTTCAGCCTTGCGACCATACTCCCCCCGAAACCCAAAAACTTTGATTTCTCATAAGGTGCTGGATGAGTCCTAAAAGCAACATCCGCTGATCCCTGGTCGGCATCGTTTATGGTTGAGACTAGGACGGTATCTGATCGTCTTCGATCCCCCAACTTTCGTTCTTGATTAATGAAAACATCCTTGGCAAATGCTTTTGCAATTGTTCGTCTTTCATAAATCCAAGAATTTCACCTCTGACTATGAAATATGAATGCCTCCGACTGTCCCTGTTAATCATTACTCCGATCCCGAAGGCCAACGCAATAGGACCGAAATCCTATGATGTTATCCCATGCTAATGTATTCAGAGTAATGAATCTTAACTGCAACATGGGAATATGATGTTATGGCTTTATCATTATATCCGTTTTCTTACTTTCGTAAGGTGTATAAGCTCATAAAGTAATTTCTGGTATGAAATATGGTTCTCATTCGATATCATCGATGTCCTAAAGTTCTTGGTCTAACTAGAATACGAGCATAGTGCTTAATTCGAGCAAGACAATGGGGATATCATTAAGGAGAAAAAGCGGGTTGCGTAAGAGCATATGTAGTGCTGCTTGTATGGCTTTAAGCTAAGCCAATAAAGTTACAAGTGCAATTCAGTTGGCATAAGGCTAAGCCCAACAATGAAGTTTTCAAGTTCAATTTGGTTTTGGCGTAAAGCTAAGCCAATAAAATGTATTTCTATTTTGAAAAATAAAATGTTTTACTGGGAATAATAGGCCGTCTAATTTTCTGATTGTAGAAATGGCTTGCACCTTTTGAATACAAGGGGTGAGTCTCTATGGACGAATGCAAGCGTACTATTTGACTCGAGTGTGCGGCTAGTATAAAAAGTTTTTGATAAAAAAATTTTACAAAAGTATTGTTGCTTAAACAAGTGCGAGATGTTAGACTTTATGTGTTTTGCGCAACAAATCTCCATTTTGCTAAACTAATATTGTTTATACTATGTTAAGTCGGATTAGTCTTAATCCGCATGAAGGCATGTTTATGGTTTTAATCATGCATTAAGGACTAGCTTAAGATTAATGCTAGATAAGGTTGAGTCTAAGCATGACATGTCCTTTAGTTTGACATGTCATATGAGCTGTCCTTTGTAGCCATGAGGTGTCCTCCAACTCATGATGGAAAGGTTGGAGTGACATGTGACAAGCATGACTAGGACTCTCTTCTAGCCTCACAAGTTTTCCTAGAAAGAAAATATGTTTCATTCCATCATGAAGTAATGTGAGGAAATAGAAGTTGATAATAAGTCATGAAAGTTTAAGTGTCTCGTGTGTTCAATTTCCTTGTACAATAACCAGTTTTGATATGAACTCTGTGTAGTATTCTTTCTACATATGGTGTTGTTTTCAGTGAGTTGTTGAGTATGCTAATGCTAGGTTCAAGTCTAATTTCAGCATGTAGTGAGCTTATAAGATATTCAGTGGTAAAGCATAAAGATTAAGGAGCTGAAATTCCAACATTCAACTTCTATTTCACCTAGTTATTACAAATTCAGCAGCTAGAGTGATTGTATGGTTGAAATTTTGGACTGTTTTCCCTCTAAAGTTGTAGTTCTTCTTGTATCCGGTGGTTTGGTACTTCATGCTTGATGGTGTGGGGATGAAAATTCAGGACAATAAGTATTGGAGCAGTTGTAGAAGGTTTGTGTGTCACAATCAAGGTTTGTTCACATCTACGATGGATTTGGACTTCTCAAAATAGTGTTTTCTGTTTAAGTACAAGGTCTGAATTTTTCTGTTTTGAGAAATTGTAACTTGTACAATATGTAGCTTTCATTACTCGACTAAGTGTTGCCAAAGTGATGCTTTGAGAGTATGTGGAAGTGTTTTAATGAGAATCATGTGATTGTGGTGGTTTGTTTGATTCATGCAAGAAGTTGAAGGCAAATCACATACCTGAGTGAATTTCTGAAGAGCTAACTTGTAGGCAACACCATTGTCGGTTGGGAATAAACTACCAAGTATCACCTTTCGCACCGAGGCCGTCTGACTCTGAGAAGCAAGATAACAGTAGGTGCGAGTGTCTGTCATAGTGTAAATACTGAGGCCCCCATCTTTGATAGGTAGAGTAGCTAATCTCTGTTGCAAAGGACCGAAACCAGCACCATCTCCCGTTATCAGGAGCCTCAAATACTTGATTAAGTGATCATCAAAGAGATCAGTGGCTTGTTGTAAAGCAGCAGGATTGGTGGTACGCATAGCAAAATATAGTCTGGAGACACCAACACAGTTGCGAAACAGCAACTGATAAGTGCATATTTCACATATAATTGATGTCAAGTTCATGCTAATATTTGTTGGTTTTCTTACAAATTATTGTATGTTACGCTTGTTTTCTCTTATTTGTGTTTTATTAGGTGAATAATCCAAAAAGAAGTGAATTTGTGCTTAATTGTGCAATAAAAGAAGCTAGATACAAGTAAAGAAGGGCCAAAGACCAAATGGAACTCGTTCATTTTGTAGAGATGAGAAGATGAAGACAATGGCGAAAGAACGGAGTCATTCTGAGTTCGTATGAAGAAGTTATGAGCAAAACAAGAACTTGGAAGGCAAAGGGGGCAAAATGGTCATTTTACAGGACAAGTGCTATAGGCACCCCTACTGTACGTTAAGGGGTAGTCAGTATGTTAAGGGGCAGTCAAGTTCAAAGGAACTGCTAAAGGAAGTTCGGTCTTTTGCAAAGGGGGAAGCAGGAATTCAAATCTGATGAAGGCACACGCCTTCATTACTCAGGACACCTCTTCTTCTTCCTCATTATGAACATGAAGAACATCAGCTGATCTTAATGGTGGTCATCATGATGATCACGATGGTAATGGAATTGATCAACAACGATATTCAAATTTGAATATACCACTAGGTTCCTGGGGACGGTAGAAAGCATGGGTACTATCCTGATTTTGATAAATCAATCATGCTTGAGTTTGGAAGTGTAATTATTGGTTGCTGCCATTGAACCTGAGCTTGGAGATGATGATGCAGTTCAAGGGGAAGAACATTATTGTGCTGAGAAGACCGAAAGGGGAAGCTCGAGAAACAATGGCCGCGATGGTACTCGAGTATGAGGAGAAATTAATCGAGATAATGATGATGAGTTGTTGTCGTTTTTCTCGGTGGTGCTGTGTTGATCAAGGTGATGCTGCTGCCAACAGAGGAAGGAATGGAATGGGTTAAGCAGTAAGAGTTGGATAGAGTTGTTGCTGCTGTGATGAATTCTTCCAGCGACGGAGATTCGAATGAAGGACTGAGTTAACTGTGGCAGAGAAGTGAAATGAACTCGACAGTGGTTGCTGCCATGGACGAGGCTGTGATGAGATAGAAGAACAAGCCATGGATGATGGAGCTTGGCTTGGCGATCATGGCAGGGAAGATTGTTTTTGTTGGTGCTGACGTGGGGCCCATTCAACTTCCAATATCATGTGGTGTAACAGAAGATAAGATAAAGTGGCTGATTTTTTCTCCCCATCTCACTCAAGTGGGTCTGGATCCATTTTGATAAAGAAGAAAATGCCCGAAAATGACCGACAATGTATGACGAGCATAGGGAGTCTCTGACGCGTCTTGGGGAAAGTATTAATCTGATGCAACGCGGATCATTGAAACTGAACAGATGGACGGACTACATGAAGACACATGCAGTTCTTTGGTGATCGAACGGACTGGGAATCTTATACACGTTTCTTAGGTTGCGTTCTGTTACTCTCGATCAACACCACATAATTTCAGAAACTTCTAAATCACCGCTGTGCGTATATCGAGTACGGAATATTAGGAAAAATGCCGGGATCATCTAGGTATAAATAGGGGTCGAATGTAAGAGACCAAAGCACCTTTTCCAAGGAGGTGAAACACTTCTTCCTTTACATTTGCTGTGTTTTCATTCTAAGTTTTACTTTAACTCTTTTTCTTTTCTTTATTAGTACTGGTTTATTATGAGTAGCCAAACTTTTTATTGATTAGGGATGATTTCAAAGTCCTGAACTATGAAGCATTATTTTTTTTAATCACATTTATTTTAAATTTTATTATATTGTTGATTATCTTTATTATTGTTAATGTCTAAGAATATTATGGGGTTATTTAAAGTGATCAATTAAATTAACCAATCAATATTTCTTCTACTAGTTTAGGATTGTGTGATACGTGTAATTGTCATATCAACTTTTTACACAAGTAGTAAATCGCAAGAGCTGACAGAGGGATTTTGTTAAGCAATTGTGTGTAAAGATAACACTAGTAAGCAGACCGAGCTTATGCGTCTGATGCTAGGATCAACCTGATTCACAGAGTGTAAAGCATTCGACTAATTTACACCTTGAGAGCTTATTCTTGGTGGGTTGGTTGGATAGAATCTGGTAGTCGAGCGCTTCCGTATCCAGTGGCAGTAGGAATCCGGGGGATAGCAGAGCTTATTGATATTCTACAGTTGGTAACAATATAAGTTCAACAAAAAATAAATTTGTATTTAATTAAGCTTCGGCTAAGTGATCTTCTTTATTATTATTTACAACAAAGTATTACTATTTTGTTTTATTAGCTACTTTAATTTATAATCTAAAAACCCCCCTTTTGGTTACTTTTTAACAGCTAAAACCTCCCTGCTCTTCGTGGGAACGAACTCCTTGCAATTGTGTTACCAGTTAATTGTGTGGAAAGAAGTAATTAATTTGTTGCGTTAACGACGCGCACCAGCAACATCTCACTCTGAGGGTCCTTGATTTTTTTAATAGCTGACATTAGCTGAATAGTCTTGTTCACCTTATCCACAGTCATATCACTCATGAAATCCAAGTCTAAACTTACAGGACAACCCAAAAGTTTAACACCCTTGCTAGGCCTCCCAATATCTATGGGGAAAACACCTTCCTCGAGGCTACGAGGATCAGATGTGGGCCAAAAAACCTCAGTTTTCTTAATGTTGAGATGCAAACCTCTACTTGGTCCTTCAGATTCTATAATTTTTAGAGCTTTGGCAACCTCCAACATGTCATCGACAATAGTACCATCGTCAAGATACCAGGCGTGTAAATCAAGCTTACAACGAGAAGCAATGGACTTCACTAAAGGGTGAAGAGTCAGAGCAAACAGAAGGGGACCAAGAGGATCACCTTGCTGAACCCCCAAAGCAGAAGACAAGATGTACTGATCATAAAAGAGTTTAGCAGGCCTAACATAACAGAATTCAACCCAGCGAGAAATACCTGGACAATGCAGCTGTACCTCTCTAATGAGATGATAAAGGAGCAATATTTGATATGATATGGAAAATCAAAGGATTTTTTTTAATGAGAAGCCCATGATAAAGGAGATAATAATAAAATAAATAAGAAAAGGTGAAAAAGGGTGGGGACGAGACATGGGTTCGGCGGCTTAGCCTGTCAGCCGTGGGCCCGATCCCAAACGCTTCCCTTTTCTTTATTGATTTTCTCTATCTTCATTTTATTTTCTTTCCATATATCTTTAGTCCATATTCTGGGATTCTCTTTGAAGCAATATTGTTAAGTACATCCACGTCATTTTCTCATAGCTTACTTGGTGATGGTCTGTATACCCGAAAGACGAATATTCATTACTAATCTAGGATTTAAGTAAGAAAAGTTATGAATGGAAGTAATAAAATATTTTTTCTAGGAATTCAATAAACGATGTAACACTAGAATATACTTATGAGTCTTTTTATACTAGTATGAGATCTATCTAGGAGCATTATATTAATTTGAGAAGATGATACATGATGATAGTAGTACATACCGATTCAAAATATTTATTATGTATAGTCAGGGAACCCCTAGAGGAGAAAATAATGCTACCAACACCAATGAAATCTTAAAGACATTATTGATATATATTAATGGTCAACCTATCTAGTAGCTTCCCAATCATCCTCGATTCTATAGATAATTGGATATGCGTTGCACAATATATATGATAAAAATATGTAGAATACTGAAAGCTCAACTGAGAGACTAATATTACCGTTACATATTTAAGCTTTTAAGAGGTTACATGATCATTCAGCGATTATTGTAACAAAGATTTTTATATCTAACATGTAAAATATGAATATCATATATGTCTGATGCCAGGTTAAAGGTATATAAGATTATGATAATATAATTTAATTTTCGTCAAAATATACAGTGGGTTTTTCAATTCTTACCTAACTGAAGTAATTATTGGCTGAGAATCGATGATTAATCGTCATTGTTAAAAAAAAATGGTGATTTTTGTTTTGTTTATTTTTTGGTTTTAAAATAAATTTAGGTTAATTATCTATGGGTGTGATTAATAACAGAGAAAAGAAACAATTCCATGGAAAGTGTTTCCACAAAATCAGTATCCTGGGAGAGGCCATGAAAAATAATTGTTCGGTCTTTGTTTATAGGTGGTCCAAAGTCTGTTTGGTCCTTTGGGAAAACTTGTTTCCTGTTTGGTCCGCAATCATTTGAAAATATAAAACAGACAAAAATACCCTTCCCTGTTAATTCCTAATCAATTACTTGTAGCAGTTCATTCTGTTTGATGAACTATCAGTCTTTTTGTAGATTTGAGTTTATTATGTTTCATGAAAAATCTATACTTCATTATATTCAATTAACTTCATTACACTTCATTATATTTTACAATTTTTTTGTTATTAAGAACAAAAAATCAGAGTTCATCTTCAAATGGACACGCAACAAAAGCTCCACTATTATGAATAAAAACAAGAGTTCATTCTTTAAATGAACACCTAATAAAACCTATATGAAAACATAGTTCGTTCATTGTTTCAAATGAACACACAACAAAAACTCCACCATTATGAATAAAAAAAGAAGAGTTCATTCTTTCAAATGAACACCTAATGAAACCTATATGAATACGAAGTTCATTCTTTCGAATGAACACCTTATAAAACTATATATATGTAAACAGAGTTCATTCTTTCGAATGAACACCTAATAAACATATATATATATATGAAAACAAAGTTTATTCTTTCGAATGGACACCTAATAAAAGTTCATTACAATGAACAAAAATCAGAGTTCATTCTTTCAGATGATCATCTAATCAAAGTTCATTATTATAAAAAGTAGAGTTCATTCAAAAAAAAAATGAACACACAACAAAACTAAATTATCATAAATGAAATCTAAATACCAAATTTATTTTGATGAAAACAAACAAATATCTAAACAAAATCTTTATCATATCGTGTTCATCATCATCGTCTTCATCTTTATCGTCTCCATCATCTTCAATAGCAGCAGCAAATAAAAACAGAGTTCGTCTTCATCAACAGCAGAGCCAGGATATAAATGTTAGAGTGGCCATATAAAAATCAACTTATATGAAAAATATTCATGTAATATGAATTTTTTAGTATTCAAAAAGTGAATTAAATGTCTTTAGAAACCTAAAAGAAAAAAGTATTATATTCAAAATTAAGACCGAAAAAAATGGGCATCCCTTCAAGTATTTCATCTCGAAAATTATCTACAATTGAATGTAAGCTAAATGTTTTAGCCATTTCAGTTTAAGTGTGCACAATAAACTATCCCTCTATTTTATTGCAAAGCCCAGTTTTAACGCGTAGCAGAAAATGCAACCACAAACATTAGCAATCTGTAAGCAAGCAGATAAGTTGTCAACTTCCTAGTCTTGACCAACCAATCACATACATATGAAATGCTCGACGAATCCTAACTTTGGATATATAGGTTTTATAAGTACAGTAACCAGAATGCAATTTAGATAACTGATGTATAAGTGACTTAAACATCTAAACATGTGTTCTCTTAACAATTCCTACTAAAGTCAGTATTTGAAAACGAATTGGAAACAAGTTTCTAACAAACTAAATGCTGGATTCAAGGAGTTTAACCGATCAAAAAAAAAATGCTAGATTTAAGGAGTTCGACAAAAAATTAAAGACTAGTTGTTACTTCTAAAAACAATTTTTGTCCGAAAATATTTTGGAGTGGCCACGTAATATAAAATCGGAAAACTTGATACATAATTGTCGTAATCTAGGGGTGGCCATAGCCACCTCAACGTTGTATGTGGCTTTGCCATAGATCTTCATCGTCTTCATCATCATCTTCAAAATCTAATTAATCAAAACAAAATCGTTATCATCTTAAAATAGAGTTCATGTTCATCGCCATCGTCTTCAAAAAAAATATAAAAAACAGAGTTCATCTTCATCGTCTTCATCATCATCTTCATCATCATATTCATGTACTGAAAGAGAATTTCTACCACTACCAAATGACAATTACATTATCCATGACATAATCCCACGTGGGTACTGTCCATGTTAAGACCAAACAATAATTTGTAGGACCAAATAGTAATATATATTCTAAAAAATAACCAAACAGACAATTGGATGAGTCAACTGAACTAAATGAACTCTAATATATTATTCTCAGGACTAAATGTTATTTCCTAGATAAGGAATAATTACAGATACAAACTAACAAAAGCTTTACAAGAAATTGGCGGGGAGCCTTGCTACAAGCTGCGCTCTTACGCATTTCCTAGATTAAGCTTAAAATATACTTTAGAACACATTTTATGTTTTTTACAATTCCATGGAAATAAAATTTTGATCAAACGACGAAAAACACATTATCTTACTGGAAAGATGAACATGCCTTTAGAATTAACCTTTATCAAAAACAACCTCCTTAAGGGTAATAAGGTAGTAATAAAACTAATCATTAATTATTTTTACTATGAATTAGGTTCCTTCGTATTTATTTATTATACGACATTTCAATTCTAGGGATGCACATACCCAACCCTACCCGCCATTTTTACCCTACCCACCACAATTTTACCCGTATTTTATCCTACCCGCCATAATGGGTAAAGTGACTTTTAAAAATTTCTTATCCGCCGTTAAATGGGTAGGGTGACCGGGTAAAACTCCAAATTAACTTACCCTACCCGCGTGGTACTGAAAAGATAAAATAACTTTTTTCTCTTGCCCTTTTTTTTCGGTATTTTATGGCTTTTAGGGAAAACTATAAACTTATTATTTCTTACCTATCTAGTCATCTCTTTTCTCTTTTTTCTTCCCCCTCAAATCGAACACAGAAGACATAACCCATCCCCTTTCCCGGTTCTAGTCCAAACTCATTCTTCCCATATTCATGTTCATCTTTCAAGGTCTCGGTTAAACCTTAAAACCCTTTACTCAGTTGGTTCGTTTACACCCCAACAGTCTAATTCCGAAAAATGTGATGGAGAAGTTCTGAATTGTCGTCCAATCTTAGGTAAGCTCATAATAATCACATAATTATCAAAAAAAAAAGAGAATAATCTGAATGGTTTTGGTGACTCTTAAGAAATCCTAATCCAATAACACAGAGTTTTAGAGAATTAAATGACTTAAAAAAGAAATCTCAAACCAATAACAAAAGACATTAGGAGACTCTCAAAACATCTATATGGATTAACAGTGGATATTTGGAAATTATCCGGAAGTCATTTGAAATCTTATTTGACTACCTCCCAGTTAAACTTGTGAACGATTAACAAACTAAACTTTTTGAAGTATTTTATATCTTTTTTTTTGACATAATAGTCTTGGAATTATCATATCCTTATTAATGTTATTCCCTTATTTGTAAGTGTTTTATTTTTTTGTTGGGTTTTCGATTTTGATGAATTATTTTGCTAATTTTGGTGAGAGCTGTAGAAATGCAGAGTGTGAGTTTGAGTTTATATGACTTGATATATGTTATTCAAACTCATAAAGATTTATATTCCAAAAAAATATTCTTATGCAAGAAAAATTAAATTCAAAAAGATATTCATTTGTAAGACATTGTGCTTTTAAATACCATGTATGGAACACATTTTCACGATTAAGTTAATATTTCATACACACATCCAGTATATTAGTATGCTAAAACTAAATTTAACATTATTGAAAAAAAATTATGTGGAGAAAACATATTCATTTGCATATATTTATATATAGAAAATAAGAAGAAGAAAAAAACTCGTATCATAGTTTCACACACATATTTTTTGCAAATGCGTGAATTATCCTTTATTCATTTTGAAATTGCAAACAAGATGCACCGAAAATAATTTGAGGGTAAAAAATATCGAGTCTTTTAAGCCATAGTGTGAACACAAAGATCATTGTCATCTGAGTGTTCACAAATAATGCGCGCAGACTCATGGAAATATAGTAAATAGGCTGCGCCTGAGGGGGATGAATTGGTTATGTTGAATCCTTGACTCAGAGTCCTAAAACTCTTCCTCGTCTCATCAACTACAATCATTGTTCTTAGCTCGCATAATAAGATAAATAATGGATGAAGTATAAAACGTACGAGCATGATGTACCATAAATATCGAATCGAATATGTAAAGTATAAATGCATGAATATAGATGAAACGATTAACTTATATGATTCAGCACTCAGATCTCTGTCTGCGGGTTTGGGTTTTTCATTATATGTACGATGGTTACAGAAATAGTCGAATGACTTTGAGATCAACATATGCCTGCGTAGCAGGAGGAATTTCACTTACACTTTCTCTATCTCTCTCCGTCTCTCTCCTATTCTCCTCTCAATATTCTCGGATCCCCCTCTTCACTTGGGAGAGAGGGGTATTTATAGAGTGGTTACGTGGGGTCCACTTCTGAAGCCCGTTATAACCTTATCCTCTTGTGTCTTGTGCCGCTTACGCAGAAGTCTTCGTGTTCTCGGATCTCTCTGCTTGTTCTATTTGAATATGCAGTGCTATCTGCGCTTCCTCCATAGGCTGACTGACACGTATGCTGTTTGAGGGTATTTAATGCGGGTAGTTGAGATGTCTGTTCGTGATAGACAGCTGTCCTCTTCCCCTGTCTTGTCTGCGTCAGTCGGACTATCCCCAGCCGTAGATCTTAGATCTTTCTGGGGATAGGATAAAGTGACTCTTGGATGTCCACGTGTGATATCATATCTTGATGCTCTCAGCCGCATGTCCTCCACGTGTGTCTTTGTGGACACGTGGCGGAAGATGATGTGTACCTACAATTTGCCCCTTTTTCTCCTACTGGGCGGTTAGTCGAAGTGGAAAGAAAAAACGTGTTACTCTCTTCATCTTCTCTTTATTATTTTCCTAGATTTTAGGGCACATTCCCCACTATTTGCAATAACTTCTTCTTGGGTAGTGGGGAAAAACGTGTTACTCTCTTCATCTTCTCTTTATTATTTTCCTAGATTTCAGGGCATGTTCCCCACTATTTGCAATAACTTCTTCTTGGGTAGTGGGGCGGTTTTATTTCTCTTTGCATATATATATGAGAAGGAATGTGAAAATTCTCTAGTCATAAATTTCATTCCTTCTCTTTCCTCAGAGCTTTTATTTTTTGTTCTCTACTTTTGTATCCTTGTTATTAATTGATGCTGCTGCTACTGTTGTTCCTCAAAGCTTTCTGCTGCTGTTGTTGTTGTTGTACCTCAAAGCTTTCTGCTGCTGTTGTTGTTGTTCCTCAAAGCTTTCTGCTGCTGCTGTTTTTTGTTCCTTGAAGCTTTCTGCTGCTGCTGTTTGTTGTTCCTTGAAGCTTTCTGCTGCTGCTGTTGTTCGTCGAGGCTTTCTTCCTGATTTTTCGTTTATAGGTAAGTGGTTTTACTGTGTTTGATTATCTTTTGATGAAAAATATATTCGTTTTCTGCTGTTGCTATATGTGTTTGTGATAAAGAACATATATATAGATGTGTGTATGATTTCCCCTGTTCGTTATTACAAACAGTAATGATTTCTTCCTTCGTGTATGCTTGCCCCTATTTGTTATTTCCCCTTTTTATTTAGGGTTTGTTCTTATTTTCCGTCTAGTTCATGATTATGAAGAACTGGATGAAATTGGGTTTTTTGATTTTCGTTTTGTCTACGTGGAAATCTGAAACTTGTTTGTGTATTACGCAGACATGGCTGACCGTCCGCGGTTTTTTTATCAAACTCCACCGCCGAGTCCGCGTAGATCTCCTCCGCGTAGAGATCCTGATGTTTCTCCGCCTGGTGGAGGTTCGTCTAAGTCTTCCCAAGGTGATGCCCGGGTTCATAGGGTTTCGTCTTCTTCTGGTCCGAGGTACTCATCTTCTAAGAAGGGTGAGTCGCAGAGGCTCCTGGTTCCCGGTATGCTATTTCTCGTCCCTTTGTTAATCCGCGTGATGATCCCAAGAAAACGCGGGATGTCCCGCCTCTTCGGTTAGTGGCGCCTCCTTCCGCGTCTCAGCAACATCCTCTACCTCCCCCTCCAGTGTCTCAACCCAAGGGGAGGTCTTCGAAAGAAGTGGTTTCGAAGACTGAGGCATCTAAGGTTCCTCCTAATAGAAAAGCTTCCGATAGAAATCCTTCGAAGGATTCTGCGCCTGATTCTGCGGAGGAGGAAGATATTTCTCAGGAAATACGCAGCGTCGCTGTTGGGGAGAAGAAAGTGACCTTCAAACATATTGATCTGGAGGTTTTTAAGGAAAATCATGGTTTTCAGCTATTCGATGTTCGTTTTTACGCTGCTGATGATGATATTACTTATGAGATGATATCGACGTATAAGTTTGATAAATTTCATCTGCTGACCACGGTGGGGGCCTTTGAAGCGGGTCTTATGTTGCCTTTTTACAAGTCTGGGGATTCCTTTTATTATGATGTGTTGGCTGGTCGAGAGGGCTCTTCGAAGAACACTCATCGTCGCTCTATTTCCCAACTTCATGGGAATTATCTTCGTGCACTGAGGGAGTGTTATCTTCGGAGCAAAGGAGAGACAATGATGACCCTTTATGTTCCCAAACCTGAAGAAAGGGAGTGGTATACGCCTTAGAATTTTAACAAGTCTTTTGGTGACTATGTTAACAGTAGGAATCGTAAACCGTGGAGTGTGAGTCTTCGTAATATTGCCGCTCCGCGTGGTGAGATCCGTCTTCTGAGTGAAGTAAGTGGTGCTAAGGTGAAGTACGTCCCGGGTACAGAGAATTCTACTAACAAATTGGTGTTTCCTACTCGTGAGCGGATCAAGTGTGATCATGACTATGAGTGGCACGCGACTGTTATTGAGGTTGTTGGTACCTGGGCTTGGGGGTGGGTTCCAGGTCCACAAGGATGGCGTCCTACCGCAGATAGCCAGATACGTGAGGCTCCTCCTGCTCGTTATGGGAATTTTCGTCCTTGGCATTTGAATTTTGAGGGCATGAATTTCCAATATGCTCTCGATGTTGTTGATGGAGATGACGAAGAGAGTTCCGATGCTGATCTTCAGACGAAGAATACTGCGGTTGTCAAGGTAAGATTTCCATATGCCTTGTCCTTCTTTAGTTGAGGCAATTTTAATTCTTTTCAAAGCCAGGTATTTTTATTCTTATCTGCCTTGTCTTTTTAGAAGACGAAGAAGAGGAGGATAAATCCCAAGCAGTCCACCACCGCAACAATCGAGGAGGCGGAGGTTCATGAAGAATTTAACAGTCCTGTGACTCAGCTTGGAGGGGATGAAGATATTTCTGATAGGGAGGAGCGTACTGATACATCCCCTCCAGGTCATGATGATGAAGAATTTGTTGAAGGGAATACTACCGCTGGTGGCAGCAGTATTGGTGGTGAAATTAATCCCGCAGGTGGCCATGGTGCTGGAGATGATAACATTGCTCTTGGTGATAAGGGTGTTGGTGGTGAAATTCCCGCTGCGTCCCAAGAGTTTTACTTTGGCCAGATTTACTCTGCGGGGGATGGTTTTGATATAAACACTGCCCTGGGCCTGGCTTCTGAGTTCAACCTGCTTTCCCCAAACGATGATTGGGATGTGCTTGGTAACTCTAGCAAGGCGGATGGAAAGGGCAAGGGAGTTATGAATGCTAGTGATATTCTAGAGGGGAGTGGTGTTATAGATCTTCCATATGTGGATGCGGGAGTAGCCTCGAACTCTTCGGGCGCTAAGTTCACAGACATGGGTGGGGCCTCGGTTGGGTATTCTAGAGATGATTTTCCTCAGTCATTGATCCTTGAGGGTGATGACGCCATCTTAGCTTGGTTCAAAAAGAAGAATTTGATGTTCGTACCCAATCCAGCTCATGTGGTGGAGGGTGAGAAGAAATCTGATGCCTATACCCGTAAGATGATGCAATTGTCTCCCGAGGACCAGGTCGCAGAAGCGTGGGATAAGAATCTTCGGGCCTTGGAGGCTGCTCTAGTGATCGACGCTCCCTCGACTGTTGCTGACATGATGGCCTTGGATGATGGGTATCAGTATGGATATCCCCAGCATCGGATGTTAGAAGTGAGTTCTCTTATCATTTCGCCTTGTATCGATATTTAGCAATTTTAGAGTTTGGGTGTTCTAATTTCTGATTCGCAGATGATGAGGAGTGAGCATTGCAACCACATGTTATACCAGTTTTTTAAGGCCAAATCCCTCAAGTTGGAAGCTAAGCTTCGTCTTCGGGAAGAGGAGATTACCGCGGCTGAGGCTGTTATCTCTGATAGGGATAGGGAGATAGGTGAGTTGAAGAGTCTCCTCAAGGCTAAGGAGCAACAAGGCAAGGAGGAGGAGAAGCTTAGCTTGGAACTTCCTATGGCTCGTAGTGAGTTGGAAGAGGCTAAGAAGAATTCTTCGGATGTTACAGGTTCGATTATCTGTTTTCTCTTCCTTGCTGTTGTCCTTTACTGTAATTAGTGTTCTGTCTGAGTCTCCCTCCCCCACTCTATCTTCAGTGGGTGGAGTTCCCGAGTTAGTATGGCTTCGAAATGAGCGGCAACGTAAAAATCTCGCATCGCAGAGTTGGTAGAGAAGATAAAGAGCGAGGCTGATAAGTGGAATGCTCGTTCCGATGAAAATAATGCTCTGGCAGAGGAGTGGCGGAGCAGACGAGTCCAAATGTTTGATATGCAGAACAACTATAACAATGATCGTCGTTTGTTAAATGGAACGTTGTTGTGGACGCGTGATAATCTTCGTGAATCCCGAGAACAGGTCTCATCTTTAGAAGCTAGAATCAATCTCTTGGAAGAAGAATTGCGTCAAGCTCGTTCTTCTCAGTCTTATGATGTTAGAGATTACATTCAGCGTCTTGCTAGGGAGAGAGATGACGCTAGGGCTGAGGCTGGCGCTCTTAGCAAAGCTTTAGCTGCGTCTAGGGCCGATGTGGTACGCCAAGCTGAGTCTGAGAGGAATCTTGAAGTAAATATGTATCGGCTCAACAAGGGTCTGGAGGAATTAAACAACGAAGTCAACCATCTTCGTCATTTGGATTCAATGAAACAGGTAGAATTAGATGCGAGTCAGTACGCTCTTTCAACCCTTCAAGCGGATTATAAGAAGTTGTCAGATGAGTATGAATTTCTTGATGAAGCCCGTGATACTGTTGTTAACGAATATGAAATAACTTCGGCGAGAGTTGAAGGTATATGCTTATATTATCGAGTGTGATTCTGTAATTTCCTGGACCTAACCATTTTCATATTTTTTTCCTTGCAGAGCTCCAAGGACAGCTTCGTACTGCAAATGAAGAGCTTGCGAAGGCTCAATATAAATTAGCGCATCAGGAAAGCCAGATTAATCATAACAAAGGTTTAGATACAGCAAGGGACGAGGCTTCCCAAGACGCTTCGAAGGAAGTGAGTCGCCTTTCCTCATTGTTGTCGAAGGCTGAGATGATGAATACTGTTATTACGTACAAGGCTCGATGTCAACTAGTGGAAGAGACTAACAAGATTATGGACAGCATCGAGTATGATCTTAAGACCGAGCATGGCCTTATCAAGGGCTATCCGCGCCGTGAGAAACCCCCGCCTCCTATGTATGATTCTTCAGGGCCTTCCTCGGGTGGGAGCGTACCTTCATCGCAGAAGGGGAAGACTGTTAAACCTGATGGTGGGGTTGAGCTATCCAAGTATATTATTGTAGAAAGTTGATCTTTGTTGATTATAAGGCTTCGTGAGATTCCTTTTGTATTTTCTTGTTCTCGCGTATCATTGCCAAGCCTATAATCAACTTTTAATGAATTGATCATCGTTTTAATTTTTATCTGTGTTGTCCGATTTCCTTTTAAGTAGTGTTACGGTTAATTTAGAATATAACTGAATGTAATCAAGGATAGCGAAGTGTTTGAGTGCGAACCAGAAGATATGTGTATCTTCGTGAACGTCTTGAGACCTGTCACCCCGCTGGCTAATCCTGGGCCAGAGGATTCCCAGACGGTGGGGATCGGGGCAGCGTTATAGGATATGAGTTGTTTGGAATGTACATTCATTCCGTCAACCCGCTGCCATAAGATTGGTTGGGTATCTCTTTCTGCTGGATGCCTTCCCCATGGTCCTACACTTATAGACGCTGATAGGGGAGTCCCGAGAGATTGTAGGTGACTACTTTCCCCAAGTAAAATAACAACAATTAACACAAGTATTTACGTGGTTCGACAGCAGAGTGTCTACGTCCACGGGTGAAAAGTGTCTTATTCAGTTTGTTGAGTTACATTTGAAGAATTCCATTGATGGAACCTCTGAGGTAGTAAATAGCAAAAAATAAGAATGAAGTATTGACGCGGAGGTCATTCTCTGTATTTACAGGTGTAGGGTTCTCGTGAGGTGTTGTATTTACACGCGGTCGTCTTGTTACTATGTTGCTCCATGTATTTGACTATTTTTTGCCAAAAGTTTGCTTGATTGATAGGTTGAGGTTTGCTATTCCTCTCTCAGAGATAGAAACATGTCGATCGCAAGCGTCGTTTTCTTCTTCTTGCTCTTCACGCAGATGCAGGTCTGCGTTGCTTTCTACGGGTAGTATGGCTTGAGATATTTTGCATTCCATGGGTGTTGAGGATCTCCCCTTTTAGGTTGCGTAGATAATAAGATCCATTTCCTGCAACATCATGTATGACGAAGGGTCCCCCCATGTTGGTGCTAATTTTCCCCACTTCTTTTCTCGTTGGTATTGGGGAATGGTCCTCAGCACATACTGCCCTTCTACGAAATTTCTAAGCTTAACCCTCTTATTGTACTCCCTTGCTAGTTTCCTTTGATAGTTTTCCATTTTTTGTAGTGCTGCCTCCCTCCTCTCTTCTAGATCATCCAACTTTCCAACATCATGTCCGCTGTGAGGTTCTTCTCCCATGCTTCAGTCTTGTAGTTGGCATGATTATTTCTGTTGGGATAATAGCTTCGGCTCCATAGGTGAGTAAGAATGGGGATTCTCCCGTGGCTGATCTTCGAGTTGTCCTATAAGCCCACAAAACGTTGTGTAGTTGCTCGCACCAACGCTTCTTGTATTCGTCTAACTGCTTTTTGAGGATGAGTGCGAGGGTTTTGTTTGTGGCTTCTGCCTGACCATTGCTTTGAGGGTAAATTGGTGTTGACTTGTTCTTTCGAATTTTGAAAGTATCGAAGAGTAAGTCGATGTTTTTTCCCTGGAATTGCTTGCCATTGTCAGATACAATCTCAGCTGGTATGCCAAACCTGCAAATGATGTTTTGAAAGATGAATGTGAAGACATCTGCGTCTCGGATCCTTGCCAGGGCTTTAGCCTCTACCCATTTGCTGAAATAGTCCGTGGCCACTATCAAAAATTTTCTCTTCCCTGATCCTTCGATTAGGGGACCCACGATGTCTATGCCCCATTTTGAGAATGGCCAAGGGCTGTCTACTGGGTTCAACATTGTTGCGGGTGCGTGGATTTTTTTGGCGAAACGCTGGCATTCTTCGCATCTTCGTGACATTCTTGCAGCGTCTCGTATCATTGTTGGCCAGTAATATCCTTGAGTTTTCGCCTTATCTGCTAGGGATCTCATTCCGCTGTGATTGCCTGCGTCGCCGCGGTGTATGTCTTTCAAAATCAAATGGCCTTCGGATCTGGATAGGCAGCGTAATAACGGTCCGAGAAAAGATTTTTTTACAAATTTCTCTCTCAGATCATATCTTCCTGCCTTTGACTGTATTTTTCTGGCTTGCTTTAGATCCGAGGGTAGTATTCCTTCTTTTAGGAAAAGATGAATCTCAGATCTCCAATCTTCTTCTTTGCTGAAGTCTTCATCTTGGTCTGCCTTAGTCATGATGTCGTCTTCTTGGAAATCATCCGCGATGAATTCTCCCACGTCATCATCTGCAATATCTTCTGCGTTGTTCCCTGCTGTGCAGCGCAGAATTCTTGAATATCAATTGAAGGCTCGTAAATCCTGGTTACTTTGATTGCTTTGACGTCCTCGTTTCTGAGCATCGATGATATGTAGGCCAGGGCATCCGCGTGCCTGAGCTCCTTCCTTGCCAGGTGTCGGAATTTGATGTTTGGAATTTGTGATGCCAGTGTTTGCACCAATTCCATGTATGCTGACAATGTTCTGTCATAAACATTATATTGCAACCCCTATTTGTCGGATGACCAGCTGCGAATCGCTTGTCAGACGCACGTCAGTTATGCCCATTTCTATTATCAACTGAAGGGCATGCACCACTGCTTCATATTCAACTATGTTGTTGGTATGCCCCTTGAATTCTAACCTGAAAGCATGTATGATCTGTCTCCTGTTGGGTGGTGATTACGATGCCTATCCCCGCCCCTTCTTTATTTTTCGATCCATCTACGAAGACTTCCCATTGCCTAGGATTTTTTGGTTCCAAGATGTCTATAGGGTCTTTACCTTCGTCCATTTCTGGTAGTCCTGCTGCCTTCCGTCCTTCGATGATGACTTCTTCGTAGTTCCAACGGTAAGTCTGCTAGGAAATCTGCTAATACTTGTGACTTCTGAGAGTGTTGTAGCTCATGGATGATATTGAATTGATCTAGGTGAGTATTCCATTTTGCAATTCTGCCTACTTTCCCTGCGTTTTTAAGGACTGCTTCTAGCGGAGCTTTGCATGGGACGCGGACGTAGTGAGTCAAAAAGTAAGTTCTGAGTTTCAGGGTTGCCCATACTAATGCCAAGATGAGCTGCTCGATCTTCGTGTAGTTCCTCTCTGCGTTCAGAGTCTTGCTGATGTAATAGATGGGCTGCTCTATCTTCGTGTTGGTTTTAACCAATACTGCGCTGACTGCATCTTCTGTTGCTGCTATGTATAGTGCCAACACTTCATCGGGTCTGGTTTTTGTAGTATAGGGATCTCAGCTAGGTATTCTTTGATATTTGAAAGGCTTCCTCGCACTCTGCCGTCCATTCGAATTTGCTTCCTTTTTTGAGAATGTTAAAAAAGTGCTTACATCTATCCGAGGACCTGGATATGAACCTCCCCAGCGCAGCCAGTGAACCATTGAGTTTCTGAACCTCTTTTAAATTCTTTGGGGATGGCATTCTTACGATGGCTTCAATTTTAGCGGGATCGACTCAATGCCCCTCTTCGTCACCAAATATCCGAGGAACTTTCCGGAAGTTACACCAAAAGTGCACTTCTCTGGGTTTACCTTCATGTTGTGCTCTCTCATTGCTTGGAAAATATCTTTTAGGTCTTGGTGATGATCTTTGCGCAGCTTGCTTTTGACGAGCATATCATCCACATATACTTCCAGTGTACTTCCAATCCACGGTTTGAAAATTGCATCCACCATTCTTTGGTAGGTTTCCCCTGCGTTTCGAAGTCCAAAGGGCATTCTTACGTAGCAATAGAGGCGTGCGGTGTATAGAATGTTGTATGTTGCTGATCTTCTTCTGCTAGGAATAATTGGTTGTATCCAGAGTATCCATCCATGAATGACATTTCTTCTTCGTATCCTTCACTGCCTCGACAAGTTGGTCAATGCTTGGCAGTGGATAGCTATCTTTTGGGCAAGCCTTATTAGGTTGGTGAAGTCGATGCATATCCTTACTCCGCCATTTTTCTTCGGTACGATGACCATGTTAGAGATCCATGTTGGGTACTTAACTTCTTTGATGAATCCTGCGTCCAGTAGTTTGCGGAGTTCCACTTCAACTGCTCGATGGTATTCTGGAGCTACTTTGCGCACCTTCTGCCTAAAGGGGGGGGGGTACCTGGTTTTATTCGAAGTTCGTGATGAACTAAATTTGGGTCAATTCCCGGCATGTCCCCCAATTTCCAAGCAAAGATTTCCGCGTATTCATGTAGAAGTTTGATTAGCGCGGTTTCTCTTTCTTCATCCATCAAGGTGCCTATTTTGATCATCTTCGGGTTTCCCTCAGTCCCTATATTGACTTCTTTAGCTGCTTTGACGGGTGTAAACATGGGTTTTGGTTCCCCCAAGAGAGGAACATTCTTTAATTTCTATTTGGTAGGCTCTCCGTCTTCTTTTGTCGCGGAGGTGCTTGCTTCTGCGCTTCCCGTGGTGCTTACCACTACGGGAAAAATATACATCTACAACTGGAGATTTACAACTCTTCGCTAAACATCGTAGAAAGTCATATGTTTTACAACTGGTTTCAAAGGAAGAGTTGTCGTATATCATCACTTCCAACGCTTAGAAACAAGGGGTTGCACTAAGAAAACAAACGACAACTCCTTAAGCAAAAACGTTGTGACGACATTTAACTATAACAACTCTGTTCCATAAAGGTAGTGACTAAGGCTATCACAATTTTCACAAGAGTTGTTGAAGAACACCAAAATATGATGATGAAAAATAGTGTTAGAGGGGAGATTCGAACATGAACCTACTGCATGGAAGTCTGGCACATCAACCATCCTTACAGTTCACAAGTTTTGTCTTTTTTTTTTAATAAAAACGTATGACAACACTTACAAGTGTTGTTGAAGTAAAAATATATAATGTTGGAAAAAATGAGATTAGAAGGGAGATTCGAACATGAATCTACTGCATGGAAGTCTATCTCATCAACCATCCTTATCGTTCACAAGTTTTGGTTGTTTTTTTTTCTTAATAAAAATGCATAACAACACTTATAAGTGTTGTTGAAGTAAAAATATAGAACGTTGGCAGAAATGAGGATGGGGGGATTTGATCCTCAGCCTCCTGCATGAAAGTCTACACCACTAACCATTCCTACACTATCACAAGTTCTGTCAAGTTTGTGGTTCTTTAATATACTAATTTTAAGACAACCCTTTATAAGAGTTGTGAAACAAAATATAATGTCCAAAAAAAATGCTCAGGTGATTAAGCCGCAAAATATTCTGAAGGAATCTTACTTTTAAATGGATGGATTCGTCGTTCTCACCAAGTTTCTGACTTAGTAGTCCACTCGCGGCCAGGTTTCGATCTTGGAGCCTGGTTTGCATCCAATATGCATAAATAGGGTTTGTTTAAGGTTTCGTAGAATATTCCGAAGGAATCTTACCTGTAAATGGATGGATTCGTCGTTCTTACCAAGTTTCTGACTTAGAGTAGCCCACTCGCGGCCAGGTTTCGATCTCGGAGCCTGGTTTGCATCTAATATGCAGAAATAGGGTTTGTATAAGGTTTCGTAGAATATTCCGAAGGAATCTTACCTGTAAATGGATGGATTCGTCGTTCTTACCAAGTTTCTGACTTATAGTAGTCAACTCACGGTCAGGTTTCGATCTCGGAGCCTTGTATGCATACAATATGTAGAAATAGGGTTTGTTTAAGGTTTCGTAGAATATTCCGAAGGAATCTTACCTGTAAATCGATGGATTCGTCGTTCTTACCAAGTTTCTGACTTATAGTAGTCTACTCCCGTCCAGTTTTCGATCTCGGACTCTGGTTTTCATACAATATGCAGAAATACGGTTTGTTTAAGGTTTCGTAGAATATGACGAATGAATGTTACCTGTAAATAGATGGATTCGTCGTTCTTACCAAGTTTCTGACTTATAGTAGTCAACTCATGGCCAGGTTTCGATCTCGGATCCTGGTATGCATACAATATGCAGAAATAGGGTTTGTTTAAGGTTTCGTAGAATATTCCGATGGAATCTTACCTGTAGATCGATGGATTCGTCGTTCTTACCAAGTTTCTGACTAAGTAGTCCACTCGCGGCCAGGTTTCGATCTTGGAGCCTGGTTTGCATCCAATATGCATAAATAGGGTTTGTTTAAGGTTTCGTAGAATATTCCAAAGGAATCTTACCTGTAAATGGATGGATTCATCGTTCTTACCAAGTTTTGTGTGTGTTTAAGGTTTCGTAGAATATTTCCATGGAATCTTACCAGTAAATGGTTGGATTCATCATTTTTGTGGACTTTCAGACTTCTTTTTCATAGTTTGTAAGTCGTTATACCGAACTTGAAGACACTGAGCTTCATATTCATCAATTTCGATGATGTATCATGCTAATTTTGAAGTTAGAACCCTCTCAGAGCTTCGTGGTTCATAGATTATAGGCCATTATACCAAGTTTGAAGTTTGAATCGACATTGAGCTTCATATTTATCGATTTTGATGATGTATCATGCTAAGTTTGAAGCCAGAACCCTCTCAGAGCTTCTTGGTTCATAATTTATATGTCGTTATACCACATTTGAAGTTTTAATCGACATTGAGCTTCATATTTATCGATTTCGATGATATATCATGCTATTAATGTGAACTAAAGCTACTTCATGACATGTATGACTAGTCAAAATTACTTCATGACCTATGTAACTAGTCGAAATTCAAACCGGAAGCACAAAGAGAAAGCACAAAAGCACAAAGAAACACACCAATTATCGGATTGATTTCTTATTTTTCAACTTTATTCTTATACATTTTTTGGATTTTTTTATATCAAAATGTCGATAAGAATGTGCTACATTTATTCATATTTTTTTTGGATTTTTTTCGTGTCGAAGGTTGATAATCAAACCGAATACATGAGCTCGTATTAGCACAAAATGAAACACATACTTCTCAATCCGCATGAGCATCCTAAATACAATCTCAACCGTCAAGATCTTTTCTTAATCCGTATGAGCATCTCAAATACAATCTCAACCGTCCATCATTTTCATTCGGATTCACTCTTTTCTTCTTTCTTTTTTTTTCCGAAGCATAACCCTCCTTCAACCACTCGAACCCAATTCCTATCTGTTTTTCTCTCAATCACCATTGCTGAAGAACACCTCTACTCCACAGATGACGGCGGCGCTCCATCACCACCGCTGCTCTTCTCTCGACCCCTCTTCTTCATCATCTTCTCTCAATCTCTCTCTTTAACTCCCCCTTTCTCTCATCCGCAACAGTCAATAGTAGCATCTCATCAAATCCAGATCTGAACCAAATTCTAATCAACCCCATCACTGATTCAAGTTACACAAAACCAAATTTCTTCTCGGTAACAATCAACTCAGGTAGGATATGGAAATCGAAATGAGGGTTTCTGAGCTTCAACTGAAAACAGAGATGGGTTCGATTGATTCCCTCAGATAGATAGAAGACATGAGCAGATTTATGAAGAACTAGGATTCTATTGTGTTGGAGGATTGGTAAAATCAGTGCTAGGGTTTGTGTTGGATGTATGATTCTGTGATAGATTTGAAGATTTGAATTGATTAAAGGGGAAGCTGAGCTCGATTTCAATCATAAGAAGATGGGTTTTGTGGTAATTGTGTGGTTGTGTGCTTGTTGTTAGGGTTCAGATGAAGAAGTATAATGTTGATATTCATGGTTTCGGTTTGATATTGAAGTTTTGAAGACTGCTGCTGTTATAGATGAATGTAACTGGTGGTGTTAACTGTGGGTACAAATTGAGATGGGAATGAAGAAGGTTCAATGACAACAGATCTGTGGGTTCATTGCATAAGCTTGATTGATGGAGATTTGGGGTTTTTTGTGCTTTCTAGTGGTGGTGTTTTGGGTGATTGCTGGAGTCGCAGAACAGCTGAAGTAAGTGATGGTGCTGAGACGAGAATGGAGCAGGTGGTGATTGAATTAGGTATTCGGTGATGAAGTAACGAGAAGCAACAAGCAGCAACAGATCTGTTTTGGGGGGTTTTAATTTAAATGAAATGAGGTTTGTTCTTGAATTAAACAAGATAGAAAATGAGTTAATAAGCTCGATGTTTGAACATGGAAGATTGGATAGTTCTGCAGGTGTTTGTTTGAATGCAGAAAGGTGTTGCTGTCATCGATGTTGTAATCAGTGACGCCAACAGATTTTGGGTTTTGTTGTGTCCTGAAATTGTTGCAGTCCTGAGACATAAATGGGTATGGAGTCAAGACTTAAATCTAACTGGTACTGGTAGCTAGAAGCTCTAAGATGGGTGTTATTGATTTCTTATCTTACAAAGATACAAGAGAAGATGGGAGCAAACTGAATTTAGTTGGTGGTGCTGGAGTTTATGAGCAGCTCTTGGCACTGAATTACAGACTGGAACTCAACTCTTTGAAGATAGACTCGCACAAATTTGAGTCCCATTATACCGAAAACCTTGTTGGTAAGCGATAGTGCATTTGAAAATTCATTAGATCAAAATGATTGAACTATTAAGCTCACTCTTTCCTTTGGCTACAGGTAGCGAAGAAGCTTACTTTGAGAGGTCGTCAATCAAATTTGTTGATAAGTTTTCTTTCCCTGTGATTAAATTCCAAGGATTAGAGGATAAGGTACACAGTTACATAACTTAGGCTTGTGTTTACTTCTTTTGGCAGTCGTGTTTCACTGTAAACTAATACAAAGAGCTTGAAAGTTTTTTGTTTTTTCTAGCAAGATTTGCAGCCGAGGCTCTGATTTATTACCATTTTGTAATTGTTGCTTTTGCAGGCTTTTGTTGATAAGTTCCGTTACAACACAAAGAGGGCATCATTAGTTCAATCAAGAATTAAGGTATTTTATACCATTCCCTTTATATTGTATTAGATCCCATTTGAAACCTGTGCTATAGACATTTGAGTTAGTTGTCTGGAATCAATTTGGCACCTGCAAGCACTGGATCCTTTATCTCATGTATTTGTTCTGTAGTTGTATTAGTTTTGGCTGTGGAGCTTGAATGCTTGTTCTGAGACTTTGTATTGTAAGGCCTCTATGCAATAAGTTTCTTTCTTACGAGTGAATGTGCTTAATTTCTCCAAGAAATTGAGCGGTTGGGGACTGTGGATGAAGTCATATATGATGACCCTGAGTATGTACTAGTTCCTTTAATACCTACCTCAAATCTAGAACTTATAAACATCAAGATTTTGGATCAATCACTTGTTTGCTTCTCTTGGCTTTCTATATTTACGTGATTCAGATGGTTAACTTCCTAATATATGTTGTTGTGCAGCTATAAGTTTGAGTTCCCAACACAGGATGACAGACCAGGGGCTCCTATTATAAGTTTCAGGTTTGCCGCACATGTCTGCTGATAAAGTTTTTATGTTACGTATCTCTGTATTGTTGCTCCATCTCATTATTTGATTTGTGTGTTTGGGTTATGACAAAAACCTGAAGGGTAAAAGTTAGAAAACATTGTATTGTTTAGTGATAAGTTTCCTGGATAAATGTTGTTGGATTGTTGTATAGACGATCTCTGAGTTGTCCTTGTAGCTGTGCTGCTCCCGTTCCAGCATAAACTATGTCGCTGAAAACTGGGTGGGGCACAAGAAGCAGGAGACGCAGCCGTAGCCGCAACCCTAATAGATTTGAAGGAGGGTATCACAAAAAAAAGGATGGAGTAGAGGAAGGTTTGGTTTGTGCTGATGACTAGTGATTTGTAAGAAGGAATTTGGAGACAGTGTTTACTCTGACTGATAAAGAGAAGTGGGATTGATGCCATGTTCTGTACTGCGAGCAATGAACTTGTCCCTGATTCCATGGCTTGTCTTATTCTAATTTTTAGCTGGAGCCATTGATCATGAAGTTCGTGGATCTCTTGCGTTGCCTATAATCAACCCTGAAGAACAATCTTGTCGCATTGTCCTTGAGCTTGTCACTGTGAAGGAGAAGCCTAATTTGATCCTGAGTTTGATAATGTTTGCCGCGCTCTTCAGGTCTGTTATGCTTTCCTTACATTTATGTATCTAGTTTTTCTTCTTTGTAGTGATGTTTATCTTTATTTTGTCTGGGTCATTGATTTAAAGTCTAATCCAATAACAGATTCTAGATTTATTAGGGTTAATCTACTAGTTGACTTGGAAAGATCAGAACTATAATTGTATTGGTCTGTCCTCGAGATAGTGAAAATATGGTGTCATTTGATTTGGCGTTTCACTAAGATCATTCTCCTATGTTCCTTTTGCAGAAAACTTGAAAAACTTCCCCCAGAACCAGCGCTTTCCCCGGAGGACAAACGCTGCTACATCTGGGCATCAAAGAAAGCCCTGCCGAGGCTGTTTTAGCAAAGAAATCCCTGCACCTGCAGCCAAAAAGAAAGAAGAGCCCAGTGATGATAGCTCTGATGAGAGTGATTCCAAGGATCTTATTTTTTTAATGCAAAAATCTGATTAGGTATTTTGATTCAATTAAACATGAAGTGAGAGGGATAGTCTTGAAACTTCTGATGGACATGTATTTGAGGAGAGGTTTCTGAGGTTTGAAACCAAACATCTATATCACTGCCATTTTTTGAATGTGTATTTAACACTGGCAGGTTAACTTGAATGAATGTTAATGTATTACACTGGTAGGTTAATGTGAAAGTGAATTATTTTCTGAAATTCCATTTCAGCTATGATTTTTTTTTTCAAAATAGTTTTATGCACACAACTTGAAAAAATGTTGTTACTTCAAATATTACAACCTCTAGGGATTTTGTGTTAGATATTATGACTACACAAGACAAATGTTGTGACAGAATGTTCTACAACTCTAGCAAGTGTAGTGACACTAGTATACACAATATTAATAGATGTTGTCTTTCAGTTTTCAACTATACAAGCCAGATATTGTGAAAAGGTTTTCATTTACTTTACAACATAAGTTTGTGTTGTCCAAGATAGTTCGACAATTCATACAAGTGTTGTGCAAATATTATTCATAATACTTGTAGTTGTTGTTGTATATGTTTCTATGATATGCTACTTATGTTGTCCACGATTGTTCTACAATACAAGCAAGAGTTGTGTTAGGTTATCAAAAAAATCGAAAGAGAATCACAACATTGACAAACTATTGTCGAACCATGAATCACATCACCCTTTACAACACTTGTCATCCATTGTAGAAAAACTTGGACTTTCTACAATACCCCCGTTCCACAATGCATGAAATGGAGTTGTCGTAGGGGTACTGCAACTCTTATCTTGTGTCGTCAATGATGATTTTTCCCGTAGTGTACGTTCAGAAGGCTTTTTCCGGAGATTTCTTCCAGATATGCATCTATGGTTTTCTTATTTTTGGCTCTTCGGGACTGGTGCTTCTCTTCCTGCTCATTATTGATCTGATTCTGTAAGGTCTGACATTCCCGCGCAGTTACTTGGTCTCCTTTAATTTCCATGACTCCTATAGGTGTTGGGAATCTGAGATATTGATGGTAGGTTGCAGCTACTCCCTTGAGCTTGTGAACCCATCTTCTTCCGATGACGGCATTGTAGGGTGAAGGTGCATTTACGACGCTGAATCGAGTGTCCACTTTCATGGGCCCCGCGTCTACTTGCAAGACAATGTCCCCTAGGGGCTTTGTAGCTGCGCCGTTGAATTCGTAGATGGTGTAGTAAGATGACAGCAGTTGCTCGTCGTTGAGTTCCATACGCTTGAACGTGTCATAGAACAGGACGTTGACCGAGATTCCTCCGTCGATGAGAATTTTCTTGACATTGCACCATGCTATTAGGAGTGTGAGGACTATAGGATCATTATGGTCTTCCATGTCTTCTTCCATATCGTATGCATCGAAAGTCATGGGCGCGTCCATCCATTGTTTGTGATCGTTTACCTCTTTCCCATCGATCTTATAAAGCTCACAATAATCTTCGAATTTTTTTCTCAATCTCTTCCCAATCTGGGCGGTTGGGGATGGTCCTTGAATCTCTGAACATGAAATCGTGTTGAGGGTGCGGTTGCCTTCCGGTAATTGAACCTGGTTGCCTCTCTTGGTTCTATCTTCGTTATCAATCTTCTGTATATATTGCTTCAGGTCTCCTGTGTCAATTAGTTTTTAAATCATTATCTTGAGATTTTTGCACTTTTCTGTTTGATGACCGTTGAAACAGTGGTATTCACAGTATTCCTTGGATTTTTCTGATCTAGGAGGTTGCTTTCCCTTGGACCATGGCCAATCAAGGTTCTCTCTCCCCTTGATCTCTCTCAGGATGCGCGAATAACTGGTATTCAGCTTGGTATAGACTTGATCTTCAAATTTTCGATCATCTCTTCGTCTATCATCCCTTCGTTCTTTCCTTTATTCGTTGGGACGCTCTTCTGTGATTTCTCTTTTGGACCCGCTGGCTTGATCCACGGAATTTGTGCGTTTGGGACGTTGAGTATGAGCTCTGGGATTTTCGCGCTGAATTTCTTCTAACCTTGCATGCTTTTCTATGATTATCCGGAGATCTCCTTCGGTGGTTGGGATGGTTCCATTGATCTCGACAAACAAAAGACTCATCATGTCCATCCCCCATTTGTAGCAGTTGATACTAACCACGGGATCTACGTTGCCAATAGCTTGGCAAATCTTATGCCATCTGATGGTCTCTTTGTATTTCATCTCCAGCGAGAATAGCTTGTCCATGCCGGTATTGACAACCTTGTTGTACATGTATGTTGCTAGGAATTTTTCTGTGAGTTGGTCGTCGGAGTCGATGGAGTTTGATGGCAAGTTATCAAACCATGACAACGCGGACCCTTTTAAACTTGATGGGAAGTATCTGCACAGTATGGAGTCTTCGTTATCCCAACGGTCCATCATTCGATTATAATATCGAAGATGAGCCGCAGGATCAGTTGACCCATTATAGCAATCGAAGGCGGGAACCGAACACTTCTGCGGTATGGAAGCCCTGGCCAAGTGTTGCGTCAGGGGGTAGTGTTTGCTTCCTTCATTACTTGTTCTAGTCTTCCACCTCCCTACCTAGTCTTTATCTCCTTGATTTCTGCCAGCATCTCAGCACGCAGATTTTTCATTGCGACCTGGTGCTCTTCATGAATGGTAGATTTCGCTCGTAGGAGGGTGGTACCGTCGTAGTAGTCCGATTTCTCAGGATTGTAATCAGGGTTTGATCTTTGTCTGCTCCTTGCTCCTCTTCGATTCAATGGAAGTGGGTTGTTTGCGACCGCCATTCTTCTGTCTTGATTAGGTTCTAGGGCCTTGGAGTTAGCTTCGTCGCGTTGGTTTTCTACCTCTGCGCTATGAATGATTCTTTCCTTGAGCGTTTGGTTCTCTTGTGCTAATATCGCCACAGCATCTGCGTATGCCTTCTGGTTCTTCCTTAATTCTGTCAGCTCGGCCATCATCTGAGCGGAATGATTTGACCCTTGATTTGGTGTTCCTGCCCGCAATTGTTCATCAGCGGCTATGGTTTGTTCCTCATACCCGATCTGTATCACTGGTTCTGGTGGGTCTAACCGTGTACCTTGGGACCCCGACGGTTGTTGTGCGGGTTGACCTTCTATTAGAAGCGGTTATTTGGCTGGAAAGGGTATGTTATGTTCGTTGGTTAAGGGCGTCCCATAGAGGGGTTGTTGTATTCCTGACTCTGCTACGACTTCCTGATGTTCCTGTAGTTGAGCATTGGTTACTTTGGGAGCTCCAACTTTGGATCCGCCAGCTCTTGAAGCTCCAGGTTTGGCTGCCGCGGCATTTACTGTGTTTGCTGCGATGATGTTGGCATTGATGGGGGCCGTGCTTTCTGCATTATCCTGCACCCTATCTGCTGCCTTTAGCTTTTCACCTCTCTTCTTACTCCTGGTTACAACTGGGGTTGTCCTTGGCGTCTCTTTTAACGAAGCTTTTGCCTTCCCGACATCTTTGCTTTTCTCCATCTTTTAATATTTTCCTAAAAGAGAGAGAAAAAATCATGAATACAATGGGCCCCACGTGATATCTATTAGCGTTTTGAGTTCTCAAAGGTGTAA
This sequence comes from Papaver somniferum, assembly GCF_003573695.1. Classification (NCBI taxonomy): domain Eukaryota; kingdom Viridiplantae; phylum Streptophyta; class Magnoliopsida; order Ranunculales; family Papaveraceae; genus Papaver; species Papaver somniferum. The sequence continues at coordinate 17,695,348 of NC_039366.1, forward strand.
AATCTTGAAAATACATAAGGCGCCCATCTATCTAGATGACCGCAGATCTGTTCGAAGTTTTGATTTTCAAAGACGTGAAAACTTAGAAAATGCATGAAAAATCAGATCTACTTAGATAAACGTGGATCTGTTCATAGTTTTGATTTTCAAAGACGTGAAAACTTAGAAAATGAATGGAAAATCAGATCTACTTAGATAAACGTGGATCTGTTCATAGTTTTGATTTTCAAAGACGTGCAAACTTAGAAAATGCATGGAAAATCAGATCTACTTAGATAAACGTGGATCTGTTCATAGTTTTGATTTTCAAAGACGTGAAAACTTAGAAAATGCATGGAAAATCAGATCTACTTAGATAAACGTGGATCTGTTCATAGTTTTGATTTCCAAAGACGTGAAAACTTAGAAAATGTATGGATAATCAGATCTACTTAGATAAACGTGGATCTGTTCATAGTTTTGATTTTCAAAGACGTGAAAACTTAGAAAATGCATGGAAAATCAGATCTACTTAGATAAACGTGGATATGTTCATAGTTTTGATTTTCAAAGACGTGAAAACTTAGAAAATGCATGGAAAATCAGATCTACTTAGATAAACGTGGATCTGTTCATAGTTTTGATTTTTGAAATTATGCACCGAAAAAACCGTATTGTTCCATGCATCGTTATTTTCAGAGAACGAAGCTTGAAACAAGTCACAGGAGAAGATAAATCTTTTACCGGGATGAAGATCCCTGTTTCTAGCACCAGATTGTGAACACAAAGATCATTGTCATCTGAGTGTTCACAAATAATGCGCGCAGACTCATGACAATATAGTAAATAGGCTGCGCCTGAGGGGGATGAATTGGTTATGTTGAATCCTTGACTCAGAGTCCTAAAACTCTTCCTCGTCTCATCAACTACAATCATTTTTCTTAGCTCGCATAATAAGATAAATAATGGATGAAGTATAAAACGTACGAGCATGATGTACCATAAATATCGAATCGAATATGTAAAGTATAAATGCATGAATATAGATGAAACGATTAACTTATATGATTCAGCACTCAGATCTCTGTCTGCGGGTTTGGGTTTTTCATTATATGTACGATGGTTACAGAAATAGTCGATTGACTTTGAGATCAACATATGCCTGCGTAGCAGGAGGAATTTCACTTACACTTTCTCTATCTCTCTCCGTCTCTCTCCTATTCTCCTCTCAATATTCTCGGATCCCCCTCTTCACTTGGGAGAGAGGGGTATTTATAGAGTGGTTACGTGGGGTCCACTTCTGAAGCCCGTTATAACCTTATCCTCTTGTGTCTTGTGCCGCTTACGCAGAAGTCTTCGTGTTATAGGCTCTCTCTGCGTGTTCTGTTTGAATATGCAGTGCTATCTGCGCTTCCTCCACAGGCTGACTGACACGTATGCTGTTTGAGGGTATTTAATACGGGTAGTTGAGATGTTTGTCCGCGGTAGACATCTGTCCTCTGCCCCTGTCTTGTCTTCGTCAGTCGGACTATCCCCAGCCGTAGATCATAGATCTTTCTGTGGATAGGATTAAGTGACTCTTGGATGTCCACGTGTGATATCATATCTTGATGCTCTCAGCCACATGTCCTCCACGTGTGTCTTTGTGGACACGTGGCGGAAGATGAAATGTGTACCTACACATAGTATCCATTGAAGGTGAAAGAATTGGAACATTCAACATGTTTTCTCTGTAACAAGGTTTGGAAAGAGACAAAGATAATATCTTGACGAAAATATTTTTGCTCTCAGTATAAATGATATTCATTTTATTTCCATTCGTTCTCTTACAAACCACCAACCTGTTCAGGAGTTATACGATGTGGAAGATGTGCCTGACCATTTGTGCAACTAGACCAAATCAATGACATGTAATTTTATTAAATGAAATTACATGATTCTAAGGTAATACAGGTAATATTTAATGAAGAGATCCATGTGGTTGTTCATATTACAAGAAGAAACAGTAATGTTGACCGTCGTGACACACAATCATGTATAATTATCGAATCTTTTACACGTCTATATGAGAGTCTCTCTTTTCTAAAGATGGATCTTTACTATGGTAAGATCTATATAGGCACATTTGGATTTTAAATGAAGTTTTTTTATTTTCCTAATAACTTTGTAGTTAACTTATACGAAGTTGACTCGAATATATAATCAAGCGACTCTTTAAATGAGTTTTGGTTCACTAAAATACGACAACCAAACTTGACATACCAACACTGCTTAGTGGGTTCAACCGAGCTATGCTCTAACAATAAGGATTTGCGTAGGCAGTTTTGGTGGAAAAGTATGAAGCGAGATATTGCATAATACGTTCTAAATGCGAAACTTGTCAGCAAGTTAAGATTTAACACCAAAAGCCAGCTGGAGAAATAGAACCACTCCAAATACCGGAATGGAAATGGGATAATATTTCCATGTATTTTATAGTTGGACTACCGAGATCAAATAGAGGACATGACTCTATTTGGATAATAATGGATCGGTTAACTAAGTCGGCACACTTCTTACCAGTTCATACTACTTATGATGTAGATAAATTATGCAAACTCTATGTAGAGAATATTGTGGTATTTCATGGAGTTCCAGTGTCTATTGTTTCTGATAGGTTTGCTCAATTTACTTTTAAATTTTAAAGAGGATTTCAACAAGCTATGGGTTCAAAGCTTGATCTTAGTACTTTATTTCATCCTCAGATTCATGGTCAAACAAAGAGAGTTAATCAAATATTGGAGGATGCTTCGTGCGTGTGTGCTAGATTTCCAAGGAAATTGGGATGATTATTTACATTGGGCAGAATTTGCGTACAATAACAGTTATCAATCGAGTATTGGTATGAATCCTTTTGAGTCTATTTATGGAAGTGTGTGAGGGTGAAAACGGTTTCAGCTGATTTCGATGAATTCATGTGTGTGTGAGAAACAAGTCTAAACCCTAAACAAATGTACTGCACGGGAGTACTTTTGATTCGAGAGATTAATCTGTACAAATCCGGCCTAAACCAAGAAATGGTCGTTCCAGACTTGCTTCGGTCACAAAGTGAAGGAGAAGGGTTGGTCTTAGGGAGGGAAACGAAGAAAGTTTTGAGACCAGAATAGTTGATTCTGAAGGTGTGGTTATTTTACGACTTGTATCAGAAAGTGAAACTGGCCAGCAAAATAGAAAGCTACCAGGTGATTTCTGAATGTGTAGTGTTCTCCTGACTAAAACTTGTGTTTGGTGAAAATAGGTGAGACCTATTTATACAAGTCGCAACAAAATGTATGGCCTCGTAAGAAGTGGAAACGATTGAGTGGTAGAATAAAGGAGTAACGGGTAACGCCTGGAATTGATGTTTCCATAATGAAGGATACGTTTCACCATTATTTCTTGCCATTACTCACCGCCCCGCTTTATGACACTTTCTTGTAACGGGCGTATTGCACGCGGACGCTGTAAACCGCCAGACCAATACCCTGATGAGTATCCCCCAGTTTGTGACATGTTTTGATGTCTTGAGTGTTTTCATGGAAAACGTGTAGCGTTTTGCTACATGTGGCAAGTTAAAATTCAGAGGCTTGTCGTAGGTAAATAGCACGTGATGCTATTAGGCTCGTCTTGGATGGTCGCCTAAAACTTTCCACAAGCTCGCCGGTTTGGTGGCAAACTTCGATGCCCGAGATCGCATCTTATGAAACAAGGGTAGCCGTTGATTGTGGCTACCTTGCATTGGCGCTTGATGAGTTTGGTGGCAGCCAAAGGATTTGGCGTCGAGGCCAAATTAGGGTTTGGCGCCGTGACCAAAGAATTGGCATCGTAGCCAAGTTGGCGCCGTGACCAAAGAATTGGCACCGTAGCCAAATTAGGGTTTGGCGCCGTGACCAAAGAATTTTATCGTAGCCAAGTTGGTGTCGTGACCAAAAAATTGGCACTGTAGCCAAATTAGGTTTTGGCGCCGTGACTAAATAATTGGCATCATAGCCAAGTTGGTGTCGTGACCAAAGAATTGGCATCGTGGCCAAATTAGGGTTTAGCGGCACAAACCAGAGAATTTGGCGTTGTGGCCAAAAAAGTCGCCACAAGTCTTTCAGTTTGGTGGCGAACTTGGACGGCTGAGATTTGCATCTCAGGAGGAAGGGTATCCGTCAATCATGGCTACCTTCTATTGGTGGACAGAGGCGTGGTAGCGTGGCTGGCATGGCTTGTGCATGCCTTTTGGTACGGCGGCGTAGCCAATAAGGGTTTGGCGGCACAAACCAAAGGATTTGACGTCGTGGACAAAAAAGTTGCCACAAGTCTTGTGGTTTGGTGGCGAACTTGGACGGATGAGATTTGTATCTCAGGAGGAAGGTATCCGTTGATTATGGATACCTTTCGTTAGCACCTGAAAACTTTTTCTAAATTAGGATTTGGCATGCTGGAACCCTAATTAGTGCCCCTTACTAAAATAGTTGTAGAATTATTGTACGAACTCGGATTTTGACCGTCCGCCCCTCCATTCTGATCGGAAAAGAATTACCTATCTCCCATTGAGGGTATATTTAGGTTTTGAGCTCGTTTAGGAGGTGAAAACTACCCGACAGTAAAACTCAGGAAGAATTCAGGAGGGATGGGTATGGCGGCATGGCCAAAGTTAGGTTTTGGCGGCACAAACTAAAGAATTTGGCGTTGTGGCCAAAAAAGTCGCCACAAGTATTTCAGTTTGGTGGCGAACTTGGATGGTTGAGATTAGCATCTTAGGAGGAAGGGTAGCCGTTGATCATGGCTACTTTCTTTCGGCATCCAGCGACATGGCTCGTGCATGTGTTTTGGCACAGTGGCGTGGCCAATTTAGGGTTTGGTGGCACAAACCAAAGAATTTGGCATTGTGGACAAAAAAGTCGCCACAAGTCTTTCGATTTGGGGGCGAACTTGGACGGCTGAGCTCTGCATCTCAGGAGGAAGGGTAACCGTCGATCATGGCTACCTTATGTTGGCAGTCAGCGGCATGGAGACAGGGCCGGCATGGATCGTGTATGCCTTTGGCACAGTGGCGTGGCCAATTTAGGGTTTGGAGGCACAAACCAAAGAATTTGGCGTTGTGACCAAAAATTTTCCACAAGTCTTTCGGTTTGGTGGCGAACTTGGATGACTGAGATCTGCATCTCAGAAGGAAGGGTAGTCGTCGATCATGGCTACCTTCTGTTGGCGCCTGGCGTGGCCACGACCATGTTGGTGTGGAAATTATTGTTTGGCATGTCGAAACCCTAATTAGCATATATGGCATGCGCGGTGAGCATGTGAGGCTGGCATGCGCGGCTGGCATGTGCGACTGGCATGCGCGGTTGGCATGTGCAGATGGCATGTGCGGCTACAATGGAATTAATTCTTTGGTACTTGGAGGTTCATGCCACTCTGCTGCGAGCAAAAACGAATTCGTCATGTTGTACCGATACTAAGGGTTCCGCCGTGGAACGTAGCATATATAAAAAAAAGGTACCCAGTGAGTCTTGTAGAAATTTATAGTGTATCTTGGATGGTCGCCGCATCCGTAAGTCTGGGTAAAATTCACGTAGACATATTGAACGGCTCAATAAACGTTCTAGTGGAGAGGTTGGCACTCACGGCTCTGTTTTCTTACAATGTGACGTCACATCGGATGTAAGGTTTTACAATTTTAACCCTAAGCTAAAAACCACCACCAACATTAAGTATCATGCTTAGCTTGGAACAGTGGAATTGTTGCGGGGTAAGCATAATATGGTGACGGACAAGGATAAAATCGAAACGGAAAGTCATGAAAAGATTGTCAGGGGGATCTGGCTAACCTTTTTCAGGAGGTAAGGAGAATCTACGACTCTTGCATTGGCGGATTTGCGTAAGTTGGGCTTGGCCACGGGATGTTGGCATCAGCGCTGCATCTTTGGCTACTGATCGGCAGAGGTGGCATCGCAATTTGGTCCGTGAAACGGTGCTCCGGCTGGCTATGGAATGGCCCATGGCGCTGCAGGCCAGGACGCGGAGCGACAGAGATAGCTGCTGGCTGGGATGCGTACGGACGGCGTCGGCTTGGTTGTGTAGCGCTGTCGGCTTGGCTTGGCTCGCACTTGGAGTTGTCTTGGCTTGAAACGGATCCGTCGTCTCGGCTTGGGAGTGGAGTCTTTGGTGTCGGCTTGGCGCGGAGCCGTTGGCTCGGCTTGGGAGTGGAGCTGTCTTCAGTACATTAAATGGTGGAAACTGTCTTCAGTCCATGGAATAGTGGAAACTGGCTTCGGTCCGCGGAATAGCGGAAAATGGATTCAGTCCGCGGGATGGTGGAAACTGGCTTTCGTTCTGTGGAATGATGGCAACTGGCTTCAGTTCCGTGGAAGGATGACGAATGGCTTCAGTTCTGTGGAATGGTGGAAACTGGCTTTAGTCCCGGAATGGATGGAAATTGGCCTCAGTTCCTTTGAAGGATGACGACTAGCTTCAGTTCCGTGGAACGATGGCAACTGGCTTCAGTCCAGGAATGGATGGAAACTAGCCTCAGTTCCGTGGAAGGATGGCGGCTGGCTTCAGTTCCGTGGAATGGTGGAAACTGGCTTCAGTCTCGTGGAACGATGGAAACTGGCTTCGGAACTTCGACTACCAAACAATGGTTATGGCGCTGGAAATTTGGCTACCAAGCGGTAAAAATCGCGTTACTTTCTTGACCACGGAGCGGGCGGAAAACGGTTGTTGGCTCGACCCTAGAATGGGAGGAAATGACGTTGCTGGCTAGGTCCGTGGAAAAGTGGAGATGACGCTGCAACTTCGGCCATGGACCATCGATGTTGGCGCTGCAACTTTGGCCACGAAGCGCTAATGATGGTTCTGCAACTTCGGTCACGAACTGTTGATGTTGGCGTTCGGAGCGTTGGTGCTGGCTTGACCAAGGAGTGTTGCAGGTTGAGCGGCTGGTGTTCCTCGTGCTGGCGCGTTGCTGGTTTGGTCATGGAGCACAAGTGTGGTGCGCCCAGTCATCTATTCTCGTTCATGGAGCAAGAAAGAATCTTTATTTTGTTCAAACTCTAGAAACTCCGTCTGCATGAAAAGAGGTATCGACCCTCTTCTATTTTCCGTCGCTCGTCCAGTTTTGTGCTTTTGTCTGCAGTGTCTCTAGTGGATTCCAAAATTTACCAAACTTCATCGCATTTTTGGGACGGATGGATAGAACATATGCTCGGCAACGATCATATCAGGGTTAATCTTGGAGATTGTGGTTGCGTTGTCGATCCATCCTTGACTTTAGATTGTTCAGTGCCTGGACCTTCTGATCGCGATGAAAATATGTCGTGGATGCTTGTATGGTCGAAATATTCCGGAGCTACTGGATGAAATAGATGAGTTTGGAGATGTTCCGTTGTCGATGTGCTGCTATCAATTCTTCAAGGACTTTGTTCCAAGCGACATCCTTCGAACCATCTTTTGAATCTTGGACTATCGTGTGGAACGGGATGAATGTGGTTAGAAGCCCCCAGTTATACTTCTGTTGATTCGATTTCATGGCCGAATATGTGAATGTATCTTTGTGGCGTGCTTTTGGAGTCTTCAATGCACATGTACGGCTTCATGTTAAGAAATTCCCGCGACTTGTAAAACTTCGACAATGATGATGTTGAAATCAGAAACAACCTGGTTGAGGGGAGTGAAAGCGTCCCATGCTGGTAGTCCCCATGTGTAGCCTACTTTAATTGCATCGCCTTAAATCCACGTCATCGGGATTTGATACAAGATTATTGTACTCTTATTGTTTATCGTGGATCCCTCTGTTTCTTCAAAAAAATGTTTCAGCCGCGTCTCTGGAGTTATGTCATGAGTCTTTGATGGTCGTCGGGATGGACTGCGATGAGCAGTCCCCAGTCGTACTTTTCTTTAGTTTCTGAAGTTGTTTCCTCTGAGAAGGCTTGGGATCCACCGCGGCCTCGTAAAGTGTTGCAGGCGTCTTCTATACAGAGAGGTGATGATATTCTTACGCTGCACCCTTGAAGAGTAGATGACCTTGTCGTGGCTATGACCTTTTGGTTGACCGTGTTTTCTGAGCTTTGACAGTGAAGGTATTCCGTGTAGATCCTCAATCTCCAAGTGTGGTTTACATGCTTCCATATTGTATGGCCGATGGGTTGACCATGATAAAGATATCACCTCGTGCATTCGTACTGGTGATTTTTTTATTTCTTCCACGTGAAACTAAAATATGGAGGAGTACGGGTTACCTTTGTAGTGATTGTTTCCATGGTGAAGCTCTGGCTGGTACCAACAAACGGGCGACAACAGTTCTTGGCAGCAGATGTGATCATAATAGACTATATTGTCGTGGTAACTAAGTAGGTTGGATGGAATTGTATGTGCCTCCATGGAAGTAAAGGGATTGGCTGGATGCGTAAGCGAGCAAACCGTCTATGACCACGATATTTGGCGGGATGTATCAAAAGGTGGCCACGACTACGAAGATTGGCTGGCTGCGATCATGATCCTTGACATGGGGAGTGGTGGCTTTGACACGATCCTTGTAAAGAAGGAGTGGAGGTTACGACACGTTAATTGGCAGGGAGGAGGCGGTGAAGCGGCTTCGGCCCTTGGAGAGGACGTTGAAACTTATGGAGAAAAACGTTGAAGCTTCGACTTCGGATCCTGGAGCAGCCGCTGGAGCGAACGTTGAAGCGGGGTGACTGCTGGAGCGAACATTGAAGCGGAGCGACTGCTGGAGTGAATGTTTAAGTGGAGCCGCTGCTGGAGGACGTTGAGGCGGAGCGACTTCTGGAGAGAACGTTGAATCAGTTCTCGCTTTTAGGGTCTCCCAACAAAATGGATCCTCAGGGTGTGAGTCCGAGTTTTATGGGCGATGCCGTCCTGACCGCGAGAAGTCCCTAGTCACTCCTCGTCGTGTGATAACTAGTAACTGAGTCGTTTGGTGACTAAGCTGTTGATCCCCGAGCGGATCGTTTGCTTCTACCATATTAGAAGTCCCCAATCACCCCTTGTCGTGGGATAACTGGTAACTGATCCTTCTGATGACTGGTCGTTGATCTCCGAGCGGATCGTTTGCTTTTACCATCTCGGGATCTGGGTTGAGGAATGAATTTTTGGAAATTGGAATTTGATATTGTAACCGAGAGATTAATCTCCCACTGTGGTCGCCAATTGTTTGAGGGTGAAAACGGTTTCTGCTGATTTCGCTAAATTCGTGTGTGGGTGAGAAACAATTCTAAACCTTAAACAAATGTACTGCATAGGAGTACTTTTGATTCGAGAGATCAATCTGTACAAATACGGCCTAAACCAAGAAATGGTCGTTCCAAACTAGCTTCGGTCACAAAGTGAAGGAGAAGGGTTGGTCTTAGGGAGGGAAGCGAAGAAAGTGTTAAGACCAGAATAGTTGATTCTAAAGGTGTGGTTTTTTTAGGACTTGTATCAGAAAGTGAAACTAGCCAGCAAAATGGAAAGCTACCAAGTGATTTCTGAATGTGTAGTGTTCTCCTGACCAAAACTTGTGTTTGGTCGAAATAGGTGAGACCTATTTATACAAGTCGCAACAAACCGTACCCTGGCCTCGTCAGAAGTGGAAACGATTGATTGGTGGAAGAAAGGAGTAACGGATAACGCCTGGAATTAATGTTTCCATAATTAAGGATACGTTTCACCATTATTTCTTTCCATTACTAACCGCACCGCTTTATGACACTTTCTTGTAACGGGCGTATTGCACGCCGCACGCTGTAAACCGCCAAACCAATACCCTGATGAGTATCCCCCAGTTTGTGACATGTTTTGATCTCGGGTGTTTTCATGGAAAACGTGTAGCGCTTTGCTACGTGTGGCAAGTTAAAATTGAGTGGCTTGTCGTAGGTAAATAACACGTGATGCTATTAGGATCGTCTTGGCTGGTCTCCTAAAACTTTCCACAAGCTCGCTGGCTTGGTGGAGAACTTCGATGGCCGAGATCGCATCTAATGAAACAAGGGTAGTCGTTGATTGTGGCTACCTTCCGTTGGCGCTTGATAAGTTTGGTAGCGCAGCCAAAGGATTTGGCGCAGTGACCAAAGAATTGGCATCGTAGCCAAGTTGGTGCCGTGACCAAAGAATTGGCACCGTAGCCAAATTAAGGTTTGACGATGTGACCAAAGAATTGGCATCGTATCCGAGTTGGTGTCGTGACCAAAAAATTGGCACCGTAGCCAAATTAGGGTTTGGCGCCGTTACGAAAGAATTGGCGTCGTAGCCAAGTTGGTGATGTGACCAAAGAATTGACACCCTATCCAAATTAGGGTTTGGCGGCACAAACCAGAGAATTTGGCGTTGTGGCCAAAAAAGTCGCCACAAGTCTTTCAGTTTGGTGGCGAACTTGGACGGCTGAGATTTGCATCTCAGGAGGAAGGGTATCCGTCAATCATGGCTACCTTCTATTGGTGGACAGAGGCGTGGTAGCGTGGCTGGCATGGCTTGTGCATGCCTTTTGGCACGGTGACGTAGGCAATAAGGGTTTGGCGGCACAAACCAAAAGATTTGGCGTTGTGGCCAAAAAAAGTTTCCACAAGTATTGTGGTTTGGTGGCGAACTTGGACGGATGAGATTTGCATCTCAGGAGGAAGGGTAGCCGTTGATTATGGCTACCTTCCGTTGGCGCCTGGCAATTTTGTCTAAATTAGGGTTTGGCATGCCGGAACTCTAATTAGCGCCCCTTACTAAAATCGTTGTAGAATTCTCGTACGATCTCGGATTTTGACCGTCCGACCCTCCATTATGATCGGAAAAGAATTCCCTAACTCCCAACGAGGGTATATTTAGGTTTTGAGCTCGTTTAGGAGGTGAAAACATCCCGACTATAAAACTCAGGAAGAATTCAGGAGGGATGGGCATGGCGGCATGGCCAAAGTTAGGTTTTGGCGGCACAAACCAAAGAACTTGGACGGCTGAGATTAGCATCTCAGGAAGAAGGATAGTCGTTGATCATGGCTACCTTCCATCGGCAGCCAGCGGCATGACTGGCATGGCTCGTGCATGTCTTTGGCATAGTGGCGTGGACAATTTAGGGTTTGGCGGAAGAAACCAAAGAATTTGGCGGTGTGGCCAAAAAAATCGCTACAAGTCTTTCGGTTTGGTGGCGAACTTGTACGGCTGAGATCTGCATCACAGGAGAAATGGTAGCCGTCGATCATGGCTACCTTCTGTTGGCAGTCAGCAGCATGGCGGCAAGGCCGACATGGTTCGTGTATGCCTTTGGCACAGTGGCGTGGACAATTTAGGTTTTGGCGGCACAAACCAAAGAATTTGGCATTGTGGCCAAAAAGTTGCCACAAGTATTTCGGTTGAACTTGGACGGCTGAGATCTGCATCTCAGAAGGAAGGGTAGCCGTCGATCATAGCTACCTTACGTTGGCGCCTGGCGTGGCCACGACCACATTTGTATGGAAATTAGGGTTTGGCATGTCGAAACCCTAATTAGCATATATGGCATGCGCGGTGGGCATGTGTGTATGGCATGCACGGTTGGCATGTGCAGCTGGCATGCGCGGCTGGCATGCGTGGCTGGAATGTGCGGCTGACATGCACGGCTGGCATGTGCGTCTTCAATGGCCTTAATTATTTGGTACTTGGAGGTTCATGCCACTCTGCTGCGAGCAAAAACGAATCCGTCATGTTGTTTCCGCCGTGGAACGTATCATATATAAAGATAAGGCGCTCAGTGAGTCTTGCAGAAATTTATAGTATATCTTGGATGGTCGCCGCATCCGCGAGTCTGGGTAAAATTCACGTAGACATATTGAACGGCTCAATAAATGTTCTATTGGAGAGGTTGGCACTCACAACTCCGTTTTCTTACAGAGTGACGTCACATCGGATGTAAGGTATTACAATTTTAACCCTGAGCTAAAAACCACCATCAATATGAAGACCTTGTTGTTCAATGGTATGTTGGGTAGAAGTGGGTGAAAAGAGATTTTGGGGCCTGATTTGGTTCAGCTCACTACGGAGAAGATCCTACTGATTAAGGATTGTCTTCGTAAATCTTAGAGTAAGAAGAAAAGTTTTGCGGATAGGAAGCGTCGAACATTACCTCTTGAAGTTGTAGATGAGGTATTACTCAAGGTGTCTCATGTGAAAGGAGTAATGAGGTTTGTGAAGAAAGGAAAGTTGGCTCCTAGGATTATATAATCGTGTTTGTATCTATCATCATAATCTTTTCTAATCTTTTGTTCAATCTTGTAAGATTAATTTCTAGGGTTTTGAGTTGATATTGAATCATAAATAAACTTTAATCCAATCCAATCTAATTCGATTTTGAGTAGGAAAGACGGGTTTGGTGATGTCCGAAATTGGCAGCTAGGGTTTTGATGTTGGCAGTGATGAAAAGATAGAGAATGATATTAAATTGAGTTCGTTATTTAGCCGGAAAACAAGGAATAAGAAAAGGTTCATGTGTTGCTGTCAAATTGAGACTAGGGTTTTTGCTGAATATTGTGTTTGTATTGAAAAGAAGAAGATGATTTGAATTTGAAGATGGTGGTGTTGATATGTTATGCAACAATAAAAGATGACGTTGTTATCAATGGGTTCGATTTAAATTTTGTTGTTGATTTCAAGAGGAGGAGAAATGATTGTGCTTGTGTTAATTTTTCTGAGTATTTCATAAGAAGATAAGGATATGGGTTGGTTGCAATGAAGTGCGGATCTGTTTTTAAAGCTACATTAAATCAGGATCATCTTGGATTAAACTAGATGGGTTCATATTCATCCAAGAATAACACAGGAAGCAACCGAGTTCGTAGGTTCCAATTTGGAGAGTAACACTCGATGCAACCCATTTTCATTCAGTTTGAAGCTAGATAAGTCTGGTTTCACCCAAGTGTAACAAACGATGCAACATAGTTTCATTCTGTTTGAAGTTGGATAAATCTGGATTCACCCAAGATTAACACAAGATGCAACCAGTTTCATTCAGTTTAATCTTTTAAAATTCAAGTTCATCCAAGAATAACACAAGATGCAAGAAGTTTAATTCAGATTAAACTTTACTTCATCCAAGTATAACACAAGATGCAACCAGGTGCATCCAGTTTTCACTTAATTTGAATTTTGTTAAAGTTCTTCTTCTGTTTTGGCCATCATGGTAGTGGACTAACCGTAAGATGGTGTTGTTGGTGTTCGTAGTGTTAGTGGTAAAGGATATCACAAGTTTTTGATGTTGGAAGTGATTCTAATCCAATCTCTGATAGTTGAATGGGTAAAATAGATTGATTTCATATTTAAATGTTTTCGTCCATTTGATCCACACCAAATCTTACTCATTCGTATTAACCTGGATTTGAATCTTTCTGAACAAATGACACGTTTTCTCTAAAAATTGTGAATTTATGTGTATCGTTGATCTCTGGTTATACCCTGAAATTTGTGGTGCGCAATTTGAAATTGTTAATGAAGCTTAATTTTCATAACTAAATCAAATTTATCCATAACAAAATTCCCACGCATTCATCATTTTGTAGGTCATTTTCGTAAAAAATTCAAATTTAAGTTCATGACTTCCATAACGACACCTCCGGTCAAATTTTCTATTTTTCCATGATTGGAAATATGGCATCAATGTTGTTAGATAAACGTCATGATCAACCACTATCTAATCATATATCTATCTTACAAAAACAAATGGTTTTCTGACCATCCGACGATTATACATGAACCATCTACTGAGATCGACGGCTCCCATTCCTTTTGAAATATGGAAAATGGCAAGAGATAAATCTCGGTTGAGAATGCACCCATTTTCTACTCCATAATTCAACGTATGTGAGTCATTCTAGCATAAATTTCACCGGTTCAAAGCTTATTTTTGCATCCATTTATTCATCTATTGTCCGTTACGAATCAAAATTACATTCAAAGGCATTAACCACCCATTATGCCTCATTCATGTCAATCCTTATGGTTTCCGAAACGCTCGATCAAATTTTAGTATATAAACTTCTACCTGTGTATTGATCGCTGTCGTATGCGTCAAAAATAATTCACTTTCTTACTCGACAAAATATAAATGAAGTACAAGGTAATAAAGAGTTCGTTTCCACAGAGAGACAATTGTTGTTATAAAAATTCTAGTTCCTTAGTAATCGATCGGGGGATTTTGTATTTTTGTAAAAAACAATATGAATTAAACCAAAAGAAAAGTAAATATTAGAATGTATGTAATCAACGAGAGAAAGATATTGGTCAAAGAATTCATCTTCAATCTTAAACATGTGTTTGCACACATGATTAGAATTACAATTTAATCTCTTTATCATCAAAATCATAGAATATCAAGAGAGCAAGATAATCTATTAATTTCCTAAGTTCATCAACACACACATTAGAGCTGCGTATGTGAATTCTACCTAAAGAATAACCTAACGCCTTGCGCTAATTAAGTTCAATTCCTAGGAGCATTAAGTTATGGAAATAGGCTAATCAATGCAATTGTCATACATTGCGCATGACAATTCGGACAAGGGTCAAACTCTACATATGATTACTAGAGTGTATCACTACAAACCGTAATCATATCAGGCTACTTGTATTTGGAGTTATCGCTCCATGAAAACCCTAAAATAACTATGGACTAGGATGCAAGTTCAATTAATTGGCCACTTAACTAACCAAACATCTAAGTCCTATCACAATACATCAATCATGTGATTATAAAAATAATAGAAATTTGAACGATAATCAAGAAAGAAACCCAATGCATTAATCAAGCACAAGTTGTAGATATAGGATTACATCCTTAACCAATAATTAAGAAATTAGCTACTCATAGCTATGGAGTTCATCATAATCAATAATCAAATAAAGAAGATGAAAGCAAAGCAAACCCTAGTAGCGTAAACAAAAGCGGCTCTCTCCTTAGCTCCCAGAAAAATACGTGCTATGAAAGTTGTACGAGTCTTTTTTTTATCTTCCTTTGCTTTCCAAAACTAGGTCAAGTCTCAAAACCCATTAGTTGAAAATCCACCAAGCCCATACGTGAGAAAAACTCATGTAGAAAATCTTCCCCAAAAGTTGTAGTCGGAAAACTGGTTGAAGTGCCGGAAATTTGCCGGGAGGCAGCCGGAAAATTACCACAGTTAACCGGGAAAGTCAAACTGGCAGCCGGTCAACCGAGTCAAATGAGAGTCAAACTGAGTTAACTCGGGTCAAGCAGACCGAGTCAGGTCTAAGTCAGACAGACGAGTTAGATAGCTAGTCAGACTCAGCTCAGCTGAGTGGCCTTGGCCTAAGCCATTGCACATGCCAAAATCTGTGATGCACCAAGATGGCTGTTCACAAGCTCAGTTCTCAGTTTCAACTGCATTACTTCACAAAACCATCAGTAAATCCATTCTTGCAATGTTCTTCATGTCAGCTCAATCCCTGCAACCTCAGTTCCTTCCTCATACCAAGCACAACCCAGATTCTTATCTCCTCAAGTTACAACTCCACATTCTGCCAGTCATAACTCCATTTCAGTCTCAGCTTCACAAGCAACAAACAACACCACCAGTTTCTTAACTCTGCTTCAACTCAGGCCATCATCCATTGCTCCCACCAGTTCCATTCCATTGCAGACTCAAACATCACCCTTGCAATTCAGCTTCCTATACACAACCACCACACCAGTTGCGCAACAGTTCTCAAGCAACTACCACTAGCAGAAACAAGGCACTGCCATGTTTTCCTAAACATACATCTAAATTTTTGAACCAACACAGCCATTGAATAACAACAGAACACAGCTTCTGCAACATAGCCACCTCTACGAACTCAAACACCACCAAGTCCATGGCACCACATATCTCCTCCATTTCCATCAGCAGCAACCAAATCTGTAACGTCAAGCACATAACAGCACCTTGCTGCTCAACCATTCCACCTGCAATCTTTGTAGCTACATACCAACACCACAGATCACCTCCAGTTTCAATCATAACCTGCAAAATATCCATCACAGGACACAGCATACTCGATTGCATCTTAATCTCCATCTGAGCTAACCAAGTCACCACCAGTGCCTTCCACCCTAGAACATACATCTAATACATTCATTTCAGCCTTCCCTTCTGCTCTTGCTCAATCTCATGCCAATCTCTGCGATTGGTGAATACGTACACAACCCATCTCATACATCTATGCATCTCAGGTCCTTGTTCTTGACAGAACTGAAGGCAACAGTTAACACCACCATTCTTCAGCTCAACCTCAATCAGTATCACTTCCAATTCCTGCAAGCTCGAATCCATTACAGACTCACGGCAGCAGCTCAGTCATTGAATTCTTCGCAGCACACTTGCTCAAGCCACTGCACTGCAGACCCTAGTATTCAGATCAATACTAGCTGCAAACTAAGACACAAGTGTCCGTCCCATGACCTGTAAAACCTAACATTCATCTAGGTCTTCTTCGCCTATTTCTCGGCTGCACCTGTAGCTTCAGTCGAACCCTGCAACTAGGTTATTGCACAACATCTGCTACACAGCGAAACTCATCATTCCCAGGCAGCAACAACATCATTACAACCACCTGCGATGTCACTGTCTGCACTTCAGTTCAGCTGCAAGCCTGCAATCTCAGTTCTTCTTGGCAATTCTCCACCAATCTCATCCCAGTTCAAGGACTGCATCTGTACCATCTGCAATTCCTTATTCCTGTAGAAACCAGAACCAAACAGCTCCAATTGCATCTATACTTGCACCTGCAATTTCAGATTACTCCCATTTCAGCTGCAACAGATCCATCACCAGCTTCAGCTGCCTTTTATCTTCTTTCACAAATCCATCAGCTCAAGAACTCCATCTTCTCTTTCACCATTTGATCCATGCCTTATTGTTCTCGACTTCTAACAATTCCAGCCTCAACCCCATCTTCTCAGCCATGAACTGCAACATCAAAGAATTGCACTGCATCTTCGTATCTGTAATCGACAGCAAATTCAAGACAAATCCCATCCAGTATCAGCAGCACCTCCTCTTGAATCAACAATTGCATCTCAAGTTCAATACCTAATTCAGAAAAAAACCCATTCATAACCTCCTCCATATTTCCTCAATCTGCTACACAAATCACAGATTTCCTTCCTGAAACTCACTCCTGCTCAATATGAACAATAATTGAACCTTAATTCTTCGCTGTAGTCTTCTCTTCATCTCTGAGTTATCTGAATCATAACCAGAACCATCAATTCTTCCTTGTTCTTCTCAGCATCAGCACCACCAACACCAGTGCTGGCAGCAGCTTCTTCTTCAATTTAACCTCAAATTCAAGACATTAACAACACCCATCTTTCAAATCCACCAACAACAGACTCGAATTCGACAGATAACCCATCAATCCTCTTCCCTGTTTCTTACAGCTCACTTGAAACAACAAATTGTTCATACCCTAACAAGATTCAGAAACCAGTTTATAATATCATCATCTTCTTCCACAAATTCAGTACCATCTTCGTGTTGAAACCCCAAAATCCACTTCAGTCTGATTTCTCTCGATTCCTGAATTTCTGTAACTCTCAGATTCACTACAAACTCTGTCTTCACAAAATCCATCGATTCCATATTCATCTACTCCATGTGTTCATCGATTTCAGGCCAAGAGATTTCCGTTTTCACTTTGAATTTAAGGCAAACACAGCCGCTATTCTCTCTCTCGGTTTCTGATTCTCAGCAGTCATGGTTGCTTTTCTCTTCTCAGTTTCTAGTGATGGAATGAGTGAGAAATGATTGGGAGAAGATTACTCTTCTCAATTTAGGGTTGTATTGTAATAATTGGATTGAACCAACCCCTTAGTCCCAGATAAGGGCATACATGGCCCGTCGGTTCCAAATATAACCATCCGCCTCTATCTTCTCAGATTCACTTTTCCTCTTCAATTTCAATTCATCACTAAAGTTGTCGTGTTTTTCAGACAGATAAATTGCATCACTAAAGCCGACATGCTTTTCAGATAGAGGTGAAGAAATAAAAGCAAATAATGAGAAATAATCCGCCTCCAACAGCAATTGCACATGAGATGAGACCTTTGAGTTGTTTTTTCTTCCTTTGTTCCAAATGACTCCAAAGTATCTAAATAATCAAAAACAAACATAAGATACATAATTTATAAGAAAACATAGCAAAGAAAGCATAAACAATAGATAAAATTAAGGTGTTTTAGACACCTATCATGTATCCCTCCATTTCCACTCGCAAGTATAACATCTCCACGAAGATAGTTATTGGTGTTGTTGTTGTCGTTTTCGTTCTGCTTTCTCTTAAAGGTATGTATCGGGTTCCTCTAACTCATTAACCCCGTCTTTTTTTTTTTTGGGTTCCACCGTTCCCTGAGTTGTTGTTAACATCTAACTATAGTTTTTAGTTTGGTCTGAATTAACTCTCCAACTCCAACAAATATTTTGTTCCATCTAACTTTGATCTTATCAAGTAAAGATTGTTTGAACTTAATGCACCAACGAAAGTTTAATCCTATTGTTAGGTTGGTTTTACTTGAGTTTTGTTGTAATGTGTTCGATGAAATGTCACAAAGAAATGTGTACTATTTTGAAAATATATTAATGGGGTCTTCTGATTAGGTTACCATCCCTTTCATGCAGGATACCCATTAACATAAATCCCGTGAAACGTTCCCCTATATAAACTTCAAGAGATATTTATGGTCTTCCTAGGATTCTCCATTTCTCTCTTCATCATACTCTCTCAACACTACTAGATCACTACTCTCTTAGTTTTGTTTGATTTTTTTTTTCTTCTTAATTTGTATTTGATTACTGATTGGACTTTCTTAATTTTTGGTTATATTGTTGCAGATTATTTTGCGAGAAAATCACTACCATTCATCTCAGGTAAATCAATAAAATCATTACCCATCTTATGTTGTTGCGTTTTCCGGTTTTAAATTGCCAGTCTGGAAATCATTGGTTGTTTTAAATGTGTAGGTCACAAGAGTTTGATTGAAAGTTTGGGTTTTCCCGCAACAGGTAAAACTTTTTTAGTATATCATTATTTCCTTAGGCTTATCATTTTGAGATGGAGATGATAACCATATCTCGCGTATTTTGTAACTTATTCGATCTCCTAAATAGTTAGTAGATGCATTGTTGTTTCTTGGGGGAACTTTGAAGCTACAAATCAACATTTTTTGTTTGTTAATTCAGTCTCACTTAACCTGCACCATCCTCTCCTTGATATAAACTGCAGTGTCATGGATTTTTGACTCCTCAAAGTAAATTGTGGGGTTCATTGTTGTGCATAATCTCATACAAGGGAGATGTACAGGGATTTCCCATAATGCAACTCTTGCTAAAGGTGCAAAGTCACATCGAAGTGATATCCCAAGGTATGTATAACCTGGATTTGTATTTTCTTACACGCGCCATGCCGTCAGTCAGCCCATTCAGATTGTATTTCCTAAGTTCCAAATTGTAAATTAACTTTCGTCTCTCTATTTCTGTGTGCTTAGGAAACATCGTCATCCAAGTTGTGGAAGACTTACTCCCGTCGTTTTTGAAACACTGTCCGTAGAAATAACTGAGGTGCAAAAAGACGTGATAAAAAGCTATCCGACAAAATAGAGAGAGTGCAGTCCTGTCAACGAGGAAAAAAACTACGTCCGACCGACGACCCTACTAAGAAGTTTTTTTACTTTCGGAAAATGGGTCATTTGTCCAAATATTTGTAAAACACGGTGACGAATAAAAATTAGTATGGGTGAAATGGACACAAAAAAATAACAAAGATGAAACTGGATTCATCCTGGCTTAAACTTGAAAAATAGCGAGGATGAAACTGGATGCATCTTGTGTAAATTAAAAATGAAAAAAAGTATTTGAAAATGGGCAGGATGAAACCGTTTACGTCCTGGCTATTTTTACACTTTTATCCATTTAAACAGTATCAAAATCTAATGATGCAGTCTGCTCCTAATGATGCAGCGTCCGGTTTGATAGTAATATCGGCAAGTTGTATATCTAATTTTAGATATTATCTGTCTAATTATTTATGAAAAATAAGATATTGCAAATATTTGTCTTTAGAAGCTGATGGTGTGATAAATTTGAGTTGAACTAATAACCCTTTCGTTGTTGTTAGGGATCCATAGTGATATGGTTGACACTTTTATATGAAATGAGAACTAACATGGTTTTCTGAATCAACCGACGGTTACTGGACCCATTTCTTTCATCTCTCATGCAAGTATTAGGAAGTCCTAATCAACATATCTTTTAGTGTTTTTTCCTACTCACTTTTACATCACCACAAGGTGCAGGAGTTATATATACTGCTTTAAGAAGACCCAGAACTGAGAACATAGATTGAATCATTAGGGTGTCGTTCCTCATTCGATGCATTCTAGCATCTGTTTCAATTTTATTTGTTGTTGTCAATTTTATTCGTTAAAATCCATTATTGCAATAAAAAAGATGAGTGCAGTTGCGAACCCGATTTGCAACAATGAGAGCCAGTTGCTAAAGTCCATTTTTAGTGTAGTGGTTTGCATAACAATATATTTTAATCATAATTATCGGAGTATGAGATAAGTTCTAAGATAAAAGGTCTTATTTAGGCCACGCATACACAATCTTGTTAAATGAATATCTAATATTGACTTGGGATATATCATTAGAAATGCTCCATAGTACAAGAACTACATGATTCGGTAGAAATTCATTATATATATTATGGGAGGTCGGAATCGTCAGAGTTATTGCAATAAAAATTGCAGTGCAACCTTCCAACAACGGCGATGTATTGGAATTCGGCGAGAATACAAGAATCATTAACAAAAGAAACAACTTCGGCATATTGTTCTAAGAGTTGACAGAATAGAGCTGCAGGAACAGACATGCACGGAGCCAGGTTCTATATGCTGTGGGGTCGAAAACCTTTTGTTCTGGATTTTTGATCAATACGAAAGTTCACGTAGTGTGGTAGCGTACTACTTTTGATCAAGCCATTAAAATAACATAACACTAGCTCTTGCAGCTTTGGAATCCTTATGAGCTGTCTAATTACACGCCTTCTCTGAAAAATAATCTTACAAAAGATGAGAATCTAAGAGCATCTCTAATGATGGGCTGCTTCCTGTAAAATCACCCATCTCTAATGAGCATCTCTAAAGATGAGAATCTAAGTTCCGGAAAATCATTTTTTTAATGTCACATACGTTTTTGATATAAAAGAAAAGATCATGCACTATAGTAGCCAACACATGTTTTTTTTTTGATAGAGCCAACACGTTTTTAACGAAAAGAAAATATGGGCTGCTTTCTGGTGTAAAAGTTTTAAAACTCATGGATTTCTAACTCAAAGTCTAATCAAAACCCGGACCGTTCTGACACGAGTCATATCCTAGTATGTTTAAAAAAAGATTTCATCATATAATGTCAGATGAACTGATGAACGCATATTTTAAATATGAATGATATTTTAGGGACCATAAAAGTTTTTTTTGGGGACCATGGTCTTATTAGGCCACCTTCCCTTTAGTTATAAGAGGTGTCCTAGAACATTGAAATGACTAACCTACCCTTAACCTAATTTAATTTAAAACCAACACAATAACCACCTCTCTCTCTCTCTCTCTCTCTATATATATATATATATATATATATATATATATATATATATATAACCACCACATCCTCTCACCACCACCTCCCACCACCGCCGATTACCACCACCACCAACCACCGATTACCACCACCACCAACAACAACCACCGATTACCACCACCGCCCACCACCGCCGATTACCACCACCTCCAATTATCACCACCAACAACCACCGATTACCACTACCACCTCCGATTTCCACCACCACCACTATATATATAGCTTAATTTAAAACATTAACAAAGATATTCTCACAAACCCATTACTTGTCATTCGTTTTTGGTTGAATAAATGAGAACTAATCATCAAAATGAGTTGAAAATGGAAGTTCCAGAGAGGTTTAATGGAGTTTTTTTCAGTAAAAAGTTCGGTTATCACAAATTATTTTTTTCTTAACCGAACTCAAAGTTCGGTTGATTCGCAAAAAATACTTTTAACCGAACTCTTTGTATTAGAACAATACAAGTCCATAAGTTCGGTTCGTTCGCAAAATTATTAAGTTTTCTTTGTAACCGAACTCTACCTATAAGCCCAGTTCGGTTGATTCGCCAAAATATGTTGAAGTTTGCGAACCAACCGAACTTCTAACACTAGGTTACTTTTAACCTGCAGTTCGGTTGGGAACTTGGTTACGTTGAAGTTTGCGAACTAACCGAACACACAAGATGTACCCAAATAAATTGTCAAGTTCAAAGTTCGGTTACCTACCATTTTATCCTAGGTAACCGAACATTACACTGTACGACCAAAACCTCCATTAACGAGCGAGTTCGGTAACCTGCGTGTTTGGAAAACATAACCGAACTACACTTTCACTTGTGTTCGGTTACATGTTCTTGACATATGGTAACCGAACTGGCCCAAATCTACATAAAAAATTTCATTTTTTTTGAAAGTTTGAAGCAATTCAACCAACATTATCTAAGTTTGAAGCCTACCTGGGTACTCAAATACCCTTCCTCCGGTTGTGGTTGGTAAAATCCATCGTTTTTCATGTTTTCCTTCTTCATCTTCTCTAACTTTACTCTCTCAATAATTCTACTTCTTTAAAGAAAAAACCATCTGATTTTTTAATCTCACTAATCATCTTTAACTTAATCATCTCACTAATCAATTACACTAACTAATCATCACCCAAAATTAATCAGGAGGATAATTTAGGTATTAATATAAATATCTAAATAAGGGGTGACCTAGATTTACTTCTAATGTCTTTACCCAAAATAAAACCATGGTCCCAAAAAAAAAACCATGGTCCCCAAAAAATCGTTCTTAAATATTGACTAAGCCTTCTTTTATTGTATTATGCGCACCAAGCCCATTTTTCCCCTTTTACCTACCATGGGGCCTAGGAACTTGGAGAAATTTTATTGTCCACCCTTCGCTAAGAACGATTTTTCAGGGACCATGGTTTTTTTGAGGGAACCATGGCTTTATTAGGCCACCTTCTGTTAGGATCTTCACGGACCGCCGAACCCTACTTCTGGGCCCGACCACATAGCACCGATACTGTCCCCACTTGACCACCTGTTGCAGCAGGTGTGGGATTTTAATCTAAAAGGCCTCGGCGCTATGTAAGGAGATGCCCAAGCTTATTAGGCACCACATGTACTTCCTCTTATTCCATGTGGGACTATCCTAGCTATACATATGTGGTGTTTATCGAGCCACATACTCCAACAATCTCCACCTTGTCGAGATTAAACCACCTCACCAATCCAATCATACTCCACCATATGATCGTCATCCGTATAGCTACCCATCGAACATGATTATTGTCACTACGCGCCTGGAACCCTACTCCACCTCGAGTTAATGGGAAGGCTAGCACTAACTCCACCTTGAGCACAACCTTTCCCACCATAGAATCCTGCTCCACCTGAGTTAATGGGGTGTGACACTAACTCCACCTTGAGCGCCAACTCTACTTTGGGCCTTTCCTGCTCCACCTTGAGTTTGACTCCACTTGCGCCCTAAACCGGGTGACATACAAAACCACTTCTCCGTTCGGAGAGTAGCCCCAACCATAAGCTGTGATACCAGTTTGTTGTGCCGAGAGGTTCATATTGTTCCTCAAGGCATTCCAGGATCCGACATCAGAAACGAAAACTAAACATTCAATGGAAGCTAATGCACATAGAACACACAAGACATAAATATTTACGTGGTTCGGCAATGGCCTACGTCCACGGGCAGAAATTCACTTACTTCATATATCAGAGAATACACAATGCACATGACACTCAACACCCCTTCTTCTTCTTCACATTCTCAACTCACCTTCAACTCTCTCATCCCTAGAGCTATGAGAGGATCTACATCTCTCTAATGAAGAGATTACTTCTTTTCTTTGCGAGGAGATGTCTACAACCTAAGGGTTTAGACAATATTAATGTAGATGATGTAGATAATGTAAATGCCTATAACCTAAAGGTTCTGCCTTTATTTATAGGCTTACAATACTCCGATTAGGAAACCAAGCTTTAATATAATCTAGGAAACCTAAACTAGCTAAGATAGGAAACCCTTGTTTAGATAGAATTCTAAACATAATTCTAAAAATCAGTCAAAACCGATTTAAGAAATCACACTGATGTTTCCTAAAATCTAGCCAATATCCAACAATTCTCCACCTTGGAAAGATTTCTAGGACAATTTCAACTTCACTATTCTCCAATTTCTCCACCTTGGCATGAAATCTCGACATTCACCTTCCACGCCTTTGTATTCTACTGCCTTCAATCACCCAGAGGTGCCAATCATCCGTAGATGCTTCAATTCCACTAAAGGACTTCAATCACCCATAGATGCCAACCATCCGGATATGTTTTACTTCCATAAAAGGACTTCAATACTTCACTCACCCGTAGGTGCCACCCATCCGAAGATGTTTCAATCCCTCATAGGGCTTCAATTCTCCAATCATCTAATGATGCTTTCATACTTCAATCATCCTAAAGATGCTGCACTCCCACAAATGGGATTCAATTTTTCATTCATCCGAAGATTTTGTTGCACTGGTACAATATCCAAAATGCTTGTCTAAGGTTCAAATGTGTCCACCGACACCAACACACCAAATGGTGTTTCAAATTCCTTTTAAGATGCAATGTGCTTCAACATGTGCTTCAGAAATTTGATCTCATAACAGGGATGCAACTGTGTCTAAAGACACCAATACACATGAATGGTGTAGCAAACTCAAAAGACATGATTAGGTCCAGGAAGGCCTTACCCGAATTCCACCACTTCTTTTGCTACTTTTCTAATTTCTCAGCAAATCCAATTATCTATGAATTCTTGACGCGTCTTCAGCTTCATAGATTTTCACATGCACATATTCTTCAAACTTGCTAGATTGAATTCTTTGCACATTTGCTTCAACTTGTAGGATATAGTCTTTGACTTCAACTCACCACTTCACTTGTCAAATTTGAGCTCTTTCTCCATCCTACTTCTTCAAATTCCAACACTTCGTCTTTCAATGCGGAGTTCAATATTTCATCACATGCAAATGTATGGTGTACCCCCATATCGACGAAGTTTTCTTCAAAAGATGAAATAATTCGTACCTTACAAAGATGCAGTCTTTGCAAGTTCCCAAATTTCTGTGTGAACACATTCCAGTATTCCATATGTGGTGATATTTATGATATTTTCATATCTTCAAAAACTGGAAATTTCTCCTCTAAGCTTAATTCTTTCTCCACCTTCACATAATGTTCGCAAAATCCTAAACTGCATGATTCTGCTTTCTTCAACTTCATGCCTTAACTGCATGAAGTAATCTTCAACCGTATTAGATTGCGCACTATCTAACACTTTTACTTCCATATTCAGCAATACGGATTTCCATTCTTCAATCCTTTCATCACTGCAACTGCATTGGAAAAACTTTTTCAACACTCCACCATTTAAACAACTTTAAACCCCACGGAGTCAAATGGATCTAATAATTTCAGATTCTTCTTCAAGCTTCGGTACACACCGAAAAACTTCAAGCTTCTCGAGTTACAGCTAAGTACTTCAACTGAATGCTTAACATCTACAACTTCAAACTCCAACTCTTAAAAGTCATAAAACCATTCTCTAGAGAATACCTATGATAAAAGCATTCAAACTCTCGAAATTTCCACATATTACTAGATTTGCGTTTTTCAAATATCACGTCTGAACTTGAAACTTCTTTCCTTGTTTTCCAATGCACCACAAAAGGCAATTCAATTCAATTCACATCAATTCACATACCGCATTCATAAAATAACTTGCGATTTCTTCGCTTAACTACATACTTCACATGTAGTATTGTACCTTACAATTGTGAAGTGCTACAATGGTACCTTGTTCCTTGCAACCGAGTTTTCACCTAAAAAAAAAAAAAAAAAACAATATAACCAATCTGTTTTTTTTTTGCACCACGTTCTTGCACTTCTTCAACTTGATGACTTTAAAAGGTAAACACCTTAATTCTCATATTTGCGGTGTTCAACGGTACGAGAAACTCTGCCCCTACAATGTGTGTAAACAACAAAAGCTTGTAGAAATTCAATCCTCGTACGTTTACTCTTCAGGTAAGTTACTCACTCAACACATTCAAATAAACCCTTCTTCAATCATATACCCAAGGTGTATATGCCAAAAATTGTGTCGATTTCATCTTCAATCGCTTGTCTTCAAAACAGAACAAGAAACTACATCTCCACCACACACAATATCTCCATATAGGAAATCTATTACCGCGTCCTCAATCGATCATTAACAATGCAATATGCTTATAGCTACCAGCTTCAAGCACTTCTTCATGAAATTAAACTCTTCACCTAGAATTTATCAGCCTTCCACTAGTGCCCTCGCAACACTAATACATTCAAACAATCAATAATTCTCACATGAAACCAACTAATAGGTTTCTGCAATCCTCGCTACACCATGCAACTGAGGCAAACTTGAGTTTTAATTTCTTCAATTCCTTTGACTATGTCAAGGACAACATGATCAAACTAATGACAACCGGTAACATTTGATGTGATTGTAGATAGTGATAAAAGTTGTTCGATTCTCAGACTTGCAAAGGATAAAATATATATTTAAATTCTAAAACAAAAATAGAAAACTCAAACAAAGATGATGTTGTTATCAATATTAAAAGAACACTGAGGCTAAGATTCCACTATTTTCCAAGTTCAAAGTGAATTAAATCCAATATTTATATTTATTCAATTTTTTCGTTTAATTTGATTCTAAGATGTTGCAACAAGTAGATTTTTAAAATAACAAGTGTAAATCAAAAGCATGGGATATCAAAAACCTAAGTCCAAGCATATACCATCAATGGAAATCACAATTGTTGAATGAAAATCATTAAAACAATTCTCAAACAAGGCAAATAATCATATAGATAATTGTAATAAATAAGATAAATAGAAAATACCACTCTTTATTGGAAAAATAGCTTCCTTTATCGCCTCAGCAATGGGGTTTAGCTCCTCATATCAAAAACAGGTTCAAAATATTTTTCCATTGCTCAAAAGGTGTTTTCAAAGGTGAAGAGACTCAAAGGGAGTAAAACAGTTCAATCGCAACGTTTATATGTGCTGCAGATCGACTGTTACAAGATAAACAGAAGGAATAAGACTGCTACAGTAACGATAAAAGCGAAGTGTTGTAGAACAACGACAGTGTTCTGCGACAGTTGGGCGTGGGTTGATGTTCTTCGTGTTCTTCAGCAGCACTAGCGGAACAGCTTTCCTGCAACTCGTGATTTTTGTCTCCTCTAGTTCTATAAACTACCCCAAACTGTTTGTAATCCTTCTATGACCTATCCGAACTCCTTTTATATCCCACGGGTCGATTGAATCTCAAGAAATCCTCGGTTATTCTTATCTTTTTCTCCACCTCAAGTCTCGGGATTTCTTTCCCTTCCAAGCTTATCTACGCGTCAACTTGGTTCTCCAAACTCTCAAGTACTCCCTGTAGACTGAATAAGGACTCAATTCATAACGTAAAATCCTCTGGTACTTCCATACATAAACCAAAATATCCGGGAATACACGGAACTCCCTTTTTTAGCCAACTCGATGATTTCCTCCTCTATTTTCGAATCTAAAGGGATTACCAACCCTGTTTCGATGAATCAAGATAATCCCAATCCATCTCCACGTCAAACTCCGACATAATCTCACCCAAAAGACGATAACAACTCCGATAAACTTCACCTCCTCTGTTTGCTTCTCCCGTCCTATCTAGCCCAATTGGTTGGGTCCAATCAATCACAACGACCCTGTTATGCTATCACAGGTCCAGTCCAACGAAATTAAGCCATTGAATCTCCTTATAAATCGCTCAAAATTCGATCTCCAGATGTGCTTCGCTGCTGCAACAGCTTCCCGCCAAAAAATCTTTATTTGAATTGTGAAGAAGAGGCGCCCCCTATCCAGAGCAGAGGTGCGAATATAAGCTGCCTTGAGGGTTTCCTGAGGGTGCCCCTTAGTAATTTGGGTACCCCTTATCCATAGTGAGAGTCCGAATAACATGTGTCCTCAGGGCGCTTTTACCAACTTTTCGAGCCGATTTTTCCAAAAATGATTATTGGCCAAAAATACCTACACACACATAAAACACCGTAATAAGTACAAAAATGAGCACTATCAATTATAGAATCAAGACAAATTAGACACAAAAATGTGTCTATCAAATAACCCCAAACTTATTATTTGCTAGTCCTCGAGCAAAGATGAAATTGAAAAATAAAATCCTAACTCACTGACGCAGGCATCGTCGATTGCATTTAGCGTATGCAATAAGCCTTTAAACCCTTGGGTGTCCCTAGTGGCCGAGTTATAGTCTCGGGAGGGCTTACCAGACGTATACCCACAAAACCTTTATACTCCATACTCTAGCTATCTACGCAGAACCTTGGAAAGCACTAAAGAATCTCCTTGGTTGGCATACTTATTGACTACAGGAAGAAATACCCTGATGCGAAATTCCAATTGTTGTACACGAGTTTGCACTCAAGCATACTAAAATTCATATTAAGTGACAGAGCTCTACTCAGATAGTTGCACTATGGACATCAATATTCGGAGTCAAACCAATCACATGGATAGATTAAGAGATGGATATAGAAAAACGTAGATGGTTTTGATGTTTACTAAGTGAACGGCGTTTCCCATATCTGTCTGAAGGCCTCCGCCAAAATGAACCTATCCTAATGGATTCAGATACTAGTCTGACTAATATCAACACAACTGGCATATACAAGGGAACCAGTGATTGATAATCCTAACCCTAGGTCAACACAGCTGGCATATACAAGGGTACCAGTGGTCGACTTTATTGAATTTATTCATTTTGGTCAAATGGTCTGGTCTCAATTTTTTTTTTTTTTTTTTTTATCTTTTTCTTTTTCTTTCATGGTATCTCAATCACTCTAATTCACCCTAGCATTGGTAACAACTTATTAGCATTTTGGTTGTAGGAGTTGAGGAACCAATCTGATTAGATGGAAACATCTAGAAGAGTCTATTCATAAAAGCAAAAATCTAAGGTGTTAGAAATAACATGATAGTTTCACCATATCTCGTTGAGTCCTTTTCGAACTACTTCTTTCATGTTAGTGTTCAGTCGACGTTGCATCTCCCTATACGGTTTGGAGTCTTCCTCTAAATGAATCTGATGCATACAAACGGTAGGACTAATACCCTTAATGTCTGCTATAAACCACCCTAAAGCTTCCTTATTATCTTGAAGTACTTTTACTAGCCTACTTTCCTGATCACTATCCAAGTCGGCAGCAATAATCACAGGTAAAGTCTCAGATGGGCCTAAGAACACATACTTTAGGTTATCTGGTAGTGGTTTGAGGTCCAACTTAGGGGGATCTTCTAAGGAAGGAACTGAGGTAGTCTCAGAAGCTGGTAATGGTTCGAACCTAGCTTTCCATCTATCAGTTCCTAACACAGGGGTAGAATCTAATAGAGCATTCACTTGTTCAGTGGTACTATCATCGTCAAAATCTAAACCAAAATGGGATAGATAACTCTCTAATGGGTCTTCAGACAAGATGTTTGGTAATGACTCCTGAACTAAGGATTTTATCATATTCACCTCTTTAACACATGTGTCATCTAGCTCATAAGGTAGCTTACTGACATTAAAAATGTTCATTTCGATAGTCATATTACCAAAGGATAAATTCATCACACCATTTAGACAGTTTATGATCGCATTAGACGTAGCTAAGAATGGGCGACCTAAAATCACAGGTATCTGGTTCTCTGGGTCAGGGACAGATTGGGTATCTAGGACCACGAAATTCACTGGATAAATAAACTTGTCGACCTCAATAAGAACATCCTCGATAACACCACGAGGAATTTTGACAGACCTATCATCTAATTGCAGTGTTATCTGAGTAGGTTTCATTTCACCAAGTCCTAGCTGTAAGTACACATGGTACGACAGTAAGTTCACACTGGCTCCTAAGTCAAGTAAAGCTTTTTCGACCCGGTGTTTACCTATTGTACAAGCAATGTTTGGGGAACCTGGGTCTTTGTACTTTGGAGTGGTAGTGTTCTAAATGATTGAACTTACATGACTAGCTAAAAAGGCTTTCTTATGGACGCTAAGTTTTCTCTTTCGCGTACACATATCCTTAAGGAACTTGGCATAAGCAGGAATTTGCCTAATTGCATCTAATAAAGGAAGGTTTATGGTAAATTTCTTAAAAACCTCCAATATGTCATTAAAGTTCAATTCCTTCTTTGTTGATGCTAATAGCTTGGGAAATGGGGCTCTAGGCACAGAATCAGACCTCTCAGGAACTGAATTGGCATCATCGGAAATTTTATCAGTTCCCTCAGTTAGTGGTCCTGAGGGGTGAACTACAGTATGTTCACTATCGGGCATGGTTACCTGATTGTCTACTACTCGACCACTCCTAAGGGTTCTAGTAACATTCAATTGATTCGATGGTTTTGCACCTACTTCATGAACTCCTCTAGGTGGCAGGCCTCTAAAAGGGTATAAAAATTATCCCCGGCCAAAAACTTGGTGGGCCCGGAGATATGTATAAAATTAAGCGTAATGAAACGCGGGCCTACAGTAATACCGCAAGTGCACGGTCGTCGGTTGTAGCTCGTGCAAGTACGGGTCGATCCACAGAGATTGGGAGTGTTTTGGAATGTTTAGCTATTTGGGTTCTAAATTGCTATTGTTGGGCTTTGGGTAGAAATGGATTTTGGTAACCAAAGGGTTATGATTGTGCTTTGGGCCTTTGAGTTCTTTTGTAATGATGAGAACTGTTTTGGGCCTTTGAATGATTTTGAAATGGATTGAACTGAGCTTGGGCTCAGAAATGTGGACTATGGGCTTTAGGTCTTAAACCTTGTTTTGGGCTTTTGGGCTCAATGGGATTGAGATAACAGTGGACTGTGGGCTGGGTTTTGGAGAGGAAGCAGCAGCAGCACAAGTGCTGCACAGCAGCTGCACAAGCAGTGCAAGTAGTAGCAGCAGTGGAAGAAAACAATGCAATGCAGCAGTGCAATGCAGCAGTGCAATGCAGCAAGGAAAGTGCAAGAGAGACAGCTGCAGGGCAAAAGCAACAGCAATCAACAGCTGCAGTGTAGCAGACAGCTGCAAGGGAAGTGGAGTGGCAGCAACAGCTGCAGAAACTCAGATGCAGTGCAAAGGGAGGCAACAAGAGAAGAAGTAGCAGCAGGGGAGAAATGGCAGCACTAAGTAGCAGGAGAAGAAGTGGCAGCAGCACAAGGCAATGCAATAAAGAAAATAGCAAACAAAATAAACATGGAAGCAACATAGGGCAACACAGGGCAAAAGCAAAGAACAAAGCAAGATGAACCAAGGCCTAAGGCCAAGGGCAAGGATGATAGTGAAACTAACAGAGCAAGGCTAAGGCAAGAATACAGGCAAACAAAAATGGAATGGCAAGATAATCAGCTTGCTATGAGCACTGATTTCTTCCATTGCACAATCAGCACATTGCATCCTAAGCATACAAAATAGAATGGCAAGATAATCAGCTTGCTATGAGCACTGATTTCTTCCATTGCACAATCAAATCAAAGCTTCAAAGGTATCTAGCCTAGCATTCCATTAAACTAACAGTGAACTAAACATTAACATTACACAAACATCAACAGGAACATAACAAATTAACAGGATATGAAACCAAGCACATTAACAGGAACTTAAACAGGATATGAAAATAAATGAAATTAAAACTAACACACATGAACAGAAATGAATTTGAGCTGAAATTGAAAATTAACATTAAACATACACTAACCCTAAAGATTTAAACCTAACCCAAATTGGGTGGTTACTTGGCTAGTCCAAGAACCAGTTTTAACATCCTACATCACTTCCCTTTTATACCCAAATTATCAAATTAGGGTTTACACCCATTTTCCCCAAAAATCTTCAATCAACAGTACAATTAGGGTTTCCCCTTTTTCTAGTGTTCTGGGTCTAATTTTTCCCATAACCCTACTCTCATCCTCTCCTAAGCAGTTCTATTACATCAATTGGGGTTTTCTAGAAAAACCATAAATTATAAAGA
This sequence comes from Papaver somniferum, assembly GCF_003573695.1. Classification (NCBI taxonomy): domain Eukaryota; kingdom Viridiplantae; phylum Streptophyta; class Magnoliopsida; order Ranunculales; family Papaveraceae; genus Papaver; species Papaver somniferum. The sequence goes on from NC_039366.1 coordinate 17,727,553, forward strand.
AAATTAGGGTTTTCAGACTTGGGAGAAAATTACCATACTCTTCTGATTTCGTTGTCCCCTCTGCGATTAAGTTCATACCCATGCTTTATCTTCTTCTTCTGCTCCTGTCTCTTCAAGTTTTGTCCCCTTTGCGATTATGTAACCCTAGCTTCTCACTGTTCTAGCTTGTAGCACCTAGTTTGATGCTAAAAACGAGACAAGGGAGAAACTTGGGATGGGGTGGTGGTGGCAGAACTGTGGAGGTGATGGTGTTGGCGGCATGGCAGGGGCAGGAGTTGCAGTTGCAGAGCTCTGCAACTGTCGGGTGAAGGAGAAGGAAAAGAAAGAGAAGGGAAGAGGAAGAATGAGGTTGGTTCGATAGTTTTAGGGTATGGGATGTTCTGGTGTGAGGCGGGTCCATCAAGAGGTGATGTTTCGTGAGATGGGCCGTGGGATGTGAAGCTGGTAGGTGGATCGGATGGCTCCTCCTGAAGAGGCTGGTAGCGACCGTCAGATTTCTTGATACAACGAAGTTAACGGCTCTAGATGGGGTTAGGTGTTGTAGTGTAAGGCGGAAGTATCGGGATTTGATGAACAGCAAGGGAGCGACCGTTGGATTCAACTACCATCTAATCTGAAGGCTTGGAATTTCAGCGCTGTGGTGTTTGGCAGAGACTTCAGATTTTGATGCTCTATGAAGGAGCGACCATCGGATGCTTCTGAGAACTGATCTGATGGCTGAGAACGGAGGCGTTTTTTGTGTGTAGAAAATGAGGTTGTGCGCACCATTCTTCGCGGCTTCCTTGCGTAATTTCTCCCCTTTTTCACTACTTTTCTGCTCTTTTCGCTCCGCGACTCATCCGAACTTTATTTTTACCTAAAAATGCAAAATTAATTAATAAAAATATTTATTCTTGAAAACAATGAAAATACAGAATATGGGATAAAATGTAGAATTAATGCACAAAAGATGAGTAAATGCCAACAAAAAGGGATAAAATATATACAATATTTGGCACTCATCAAATACCCCCAAACCTGAATTTTACTTGTCCTCAAGTAAAACAAAACTAAGGAAATCCTAACTATACCACTGTCGCTGGTCTCTCGAATGCATTTAGCGTATGCACTAAGCCTTTTAAACCACTAAGTGTCCCTAGTGGACGAGTTGAAGTCTCGTGAAGGTTTACCAGAGGTGTGCCTACAAAACCTAAGGACAAAATATAAGCTCATATTCCATCAAATGTGACATGTGCAAGTCAGTTAAGCTCACAGCAAAATGGAGATGTCAATCTAGCTATCGAAGGCACAATCCTAGCACTGATAACAAAAAAAAGGACATGTGATAAGAGTGTAAAGTGTATCTACACATGTGTAAAGAAAGATCTGAAGTTATGACTACTAATCACCAAGATATAGTTTCTCAGGCTAAGAACTGAGGTCGAAATCTAGCTAGCTGTCCGGACTTTACGAGAATTGTGAATGAGTTGGAGGTATTTCACAATTACTCGCGTTGTACATCAATGGCATACACCCTCCTTGCTTATTACAATGAAACGACAAAATGACTATTTACATGACTCTTATTTACATTGACTATTCTCTTTTTTTTTGGAACAAGAGATGATGGAATTGATAAATACTTGATTTTTTTGTATTTTTTTGATTTTTTTTTTTTTTTTTTTTTTTTTTGAACAAGGAAACACTTTTGATACATAAGGAAAAAGAAACAAAAAATTACATGACACTTTGCAAGAGGTAGCCCTTTTTGATACACCCAGTTAAATTCGATGGTTGTCTTTCTTAATGTAACCTCCACCTTCTATCCCAACCAACCAAAGAACAAGCTAGTCAAGTTTCGTTCAGTATTCTAAAGTGATTGGCAATCGTAACTTCCTATCAAACACCTTGAAGATCGAGGCCATACATGTATTGGTAGATCGTGCGCGTGCAAATTTCTTATCACTATGTGAATTGTGCTAGAATCAGGGTGCCTAAATATCTAGACCAAGACTCCTAATAAAAATACATATTTGCACAAGAGTCAACATTTCAAGGTAAATGAGCTCCATTTTTATGATTTTTTTCAATTTTTTAATTTTTTTGAATTTTGATTTTTTAATTTTTTTGGAATTTTTCAATTTTTTCAAAAAGAAGAAGGAGTTTTGTTTTCAATTATGGCATATTATCGTGGTATCTACTCTATACCCCCAAACCTAAACTAAACATTGTCCTCAATGTTTCAAAATATGGAAAGAATTAAAATGCAACATATGGAAAGGGACATGCTGAGTAGAGTAAAAGGAGAGAGAATACCCGATTTCGGCGAAAGCAGAATTAAAACTCCGTTATTCAAGGCAAAAATCCAACATATTTCAACCGAGATCATATTGGATTAGCAAAATATATACAAAAAGGAAAAAAAGGTTTTTAAGAAATTTTATCTACTGGATTATATACAAAAAATTCACCATACACTAACAATCTAAAGAGTTGAGGATCAACCCAAAAGACAAAGTGTAGACATTTCAACAGCTTCACACATATATAACAGGAAAGAAACGCAAGTGAAACTGTGAAACAAAATGAGCTACCCCCAAACCTGGATTTTACAGAAGATATAATTTTGAAAACAAAATCGCGCAGTTTCGGGGGTTCATCATGCAAAAGGTCTAGCTCGAAATGAACTTTGCTAGGACGAGCAAACATGCAATTCCAACTGTGGTTCCTCAAATGTATTATATTTGATGAAAAATAGTCCAAGAGGACTTGGGAAGCACACAGTTCCAAACCTAGGTTGGAATTTTCAGAAAAATCGGTTTGACAATATGGGTACAAACCAAATCTAGGTTGGGTGGAAGGCCATCAGATTGTGACTTAGGTAGAAGAATAGGCATATCATTATCAATCAAATCAAAATCTTCTAACTCATCTACACATGTCACATCATGCTCACAATCATCAATCAAATTGGCAAGATCACAATCAGAATTATCAACATCATCAACAGATTGATTTTCATGTATCGGCAATCAGGGGAAACATCACATGGAATACTAGAAGAAATATCATGCATTAAGGTCGGGGCAGAGAAGCCTAATGTATTTGAACCCAAAGGTTCCATAACATTTTCAGTATAGACATGTTCTTCTAACATAACATCATAATCATCATCATCATCATGATAGGAATTTTGCAATCTAGGATAATTTTCAATCCTAAGGTCGGAGCTATTACAAGAATAAAACTCTAATTCATGGGGTGACTATATCATGTGGTGTTGTTCCTGTTTCCCTAACGGATTCCCATTGATGGGTTTTCTCTGCAATCTCGGCTAAAAAATTCCATGCATCATCCACAGATTTATCAATAAACTCACCATTACACATAGACTCAACCATGGTTCGAGATTTAAAGTCTAGTCCCTCATAGAGGATGACGACAAGTCTCCACTTCTCAATTCCATGGTGCGGACATTCACTCAACAAATCATTAAAACGTTCAAAATAGTGAAAAACAGTTTCCTCATCCAATTGGACAAAACAATTGATACTTTGACGAATAGCGATGGTCCTATGGTGTGGAAAAATTTTTGGAAAAATTGATTAGTGAGTTGTTCCCAAGTGGTGATTGATTGTGGTCTCAAACCGTAAAACCATGTTTTGGCCCTTTCCTTTAAAGAAAATGTAAACAAACGCAATTTCAGAGAGTCTTCGGACATATGATCAGGTTGCATAGTCCGACAAATTTGTTCAAACTCCTTACATGAGTATAGGGGTTCTCAGAATCGAACCCTCGAAATATAGGAAGTATTTGTATCATGCTTGCATTTATTTTAAAAGGGTTATTGGTTTGAGGTAATACAATACATGATAATGGAATTTTTATTGACGGATACATGTATTCATGGAGAGCATGAGGTTGGCCCATTTGAAAGACACAAAGCCCACTATTTGGTTTTAATGGGTTTGGATTTTTGGGAAAATTTTGGTTTTGATGGGATATATTTGAAAAGAAAATTTGGTTTTAAAATTGGGAGCAAAGAATTTTTTTTTTTTTTTTTTTTTTTTTTTTAAAAAGGAAAATAAAATTTGGTTTTTGAATGGGAGCAAGCCCACTGTGCAAGCCTTTTGTGTTTGCTTTGGCTCCGCTTGGTTGAAAACTTTTGGTGGAACTGAGTCCAAAATCTCGGCCTAGAATTTGGGTAATCGGCCCACTAACGAGTTCAACTAGCGTGATCGGTTACAAGCTCAGCTGGGTTTAAAAACCCAGAATACAAAATACAAGTCCAAATTAAACAAGCTCACAGGAATTAAATACAAGCCCACAAATTAAACAACAAGCCCACAAATAAATTATTACAAACCCAACAGAAAATAAGAGAAGCCCAAAAATTGGCTTTAATATTACAAGCCCACAATTAAAAAATTGGAAGCCCACAATTCGGGTTCTCTTAAATGGGTTACCTTTTAAGCACAGCCCAGCTGCTCTGATATTGTTGCAAAAACCCAGTTGGGTTTTGGTTCTTTTCCTTGGTGGCGTCCCAGCAGAGGAAAAACAGGTTCAGAACAGCAGGTCCAACAGCAAATGAAGTGAAGCAGATGCAGATGCAAATGCTATGCAGTGAAATGCAAAAATAGCTAATAAAACAACAAGAAAAACACAGCACCAATCCCCGGCAGCGGCGCCAAAAACTTGGTAGGCTTTGAAAAGGTCCTAAAAATTATCCCCGGCCAAAAACTTGGTGGGCCCGGAGAAGTGTATAAAATTAAGCGCAATAAAAACGGGGGCCTACAGTAATACCGCAAGTGCACGGTCGTCAGTTGTAGCTCGTGCAAGTACGGGTCGATCCACAGAGATCGGGTGTGTTTTGTAGTATTCTAACTATTTGGGTTCCTAAATTGCTATTGGGCTATGAAGCCTTTTGGCTTAAATTGGGCTTTGAGTACTAATGCTTTGGGCTCAGAGTTTTTGAACTAACAGTTATAATGGACTGGGCTTGACCTCTTGTCCTAGCAGTGAACTAGGCTTTGCCTTGAACTTAGGCTTGGGCTCAGTGTAGTGAACTGAGCTTGGGATTAAACCTGGGCTTTTGGTCTATTGGTGAGCCCAAGTTGTGCTCTGGGCTTTTGGGTTAAGCCCGCAGTTGAATGGTTTGGGCTTTGGTTTGAGCTGGGCTTTGATTAAGTCCACAGTGGGCTTTTGTAATTAATCTGGGCTTCAGCAGCAGCAGAAGCAATGCAGTAGCAGCACAAGTGCTGCACAGCAGCTGCAGGGCAAAAGCAACAGCAACAGCAGCTGCAGCAGCAGTGTAGCAGAAAGGAAGGCAATGCAGCAGCACAAAGTAAAGAAAGCAGCAGCAGTGCAAAGGGAGGCAGCAAGAATAACAAGTAGCAGCAGGGGAGAAATGGCAGCACTAAGTAGCAGGAGAAGAAGTGGCAGCAGCACAAGGCAATGCAATAAAGAAAATAGCAAACAAAATAAACATGGAAGCAACACAGGGCAACACAGGGCAAAAGCAAAGAACAAAGCAAGATGAACCAAGGCCTAAGGCCAAGGGCAAGGATGATAGTGAAACTAACAGAGCAAGGCTAAGGCAAGAATACAGGCAAACAAAAATGGAATGGCAAGATAATCAGCTTGCTATGAGCACTGATTTCTTCCATTGCACAATCAGCACATTGCATCCTAAGCATACAAAATGGAATGGCAAGATAATCAGCTTGCTATGAGCACTGATTTCTTGGCTATGAGCACTGATTCCATTGCACAATCAGCACATTGTAGTATAGTGGTAAGTATTCCCGCCTGTCACGCGGGTGACCCGGGTTCGTTCCCCGGCAGCGGCGCCAAAAACTTGGCAGGCCTCTAAAAGGGTATAAAAATTATCCCCGGCCAAAAACTTGGTGGGCCCGGAGATATGTATAAAATTAAGCGTAATGAAACGCGGGCCTACAGTAATACCGCAAGTGCACGGTCGTCGGTTGTAGCTCGTGCAAGTACGGGTCGATCCACAGAGATTGGGAGTGTTTTGGAATGTTTAGCTATTTGGGTTCTAAATTGCTATTGTTGGGCTTTGGGTAGAAATGGATTTTGGTAACCAAAGGGTTATGATTGTGCTTTGGGCCTTTGAGTTCTTTTGTAATGATGAGAACTGTTTTGGGCCTTTGAATGATTTTGAAATGGATTGAACTGAGCTTGGGCTCAGAAATGTGGACTATGGGCTTTAGGTCTTAAACCTTGTTTTGGGCTTTTGGGCTCAATGGGATTGAGATAACAGTGGACTGTGGGCTGGGTTTTGGAGAGGAAGCAGCAGCAGCACAAGTGCTGCACAGCAGCTGCACAAGCAGTGCAAGTAGTAGCAGCAGGGGAAGAAAACAATGCAATGCAGCAGTGCAATGCAGCAAGGCAAGTGCAAGAGAGACAGCTGCAGGGCAAAAGCAACAGCAATCAACAGCTGCAGTGTAGCAGACAGCTGCAAGGGAAGTGGAGTGGCAGCAACAGCTGCAGAAACTCAGATGCAGTGCAAAGGGAGGCAACAAGAGAAGAAGTAGCAGCAGGGGAGAAATGGCAGCACTAAGTAGCAGGAGAAGAAGTGGCAGCAGCACAAGGCAATGCAATAAAGAAAATAGCAAACAAAATAAACATGGAAGCAACACAGGGCAACACAGGGCAAAAGCAAAGAACAAAGCAAGATGAACCAAGGCCTAAGGCCAAGGGCAAGGATGATAGTGAAACTAACAGAGCAAGGCTAAGGCAAGAATACAGGCAAACAAAAATGGAATGGCAAGATAATCAGCTTGCTATGAGCACTGATTTCTTCCATTGCACAATCAGCACATTGCATCCTAAGCATACAAAATAATGGCAAGATAATCAGCTTGCTATGAGCACTGATTTCTTCCATTGCACAATCAAATCAAAGCTTCAAAGGTATCTAGCCTAGCATTCCATTAAACTAACAGTGAACTAAACATTAACATTACACAAACATCAACAGGAACATAACAAATTAACAGGATATGAAACCAAGCACATTAACAGGAACTTAAACAGGATATGAAAATAAATGAAATTAAAACTAACACACATGAACAGAAATGAATTTGAGCTGAAATTGAAAATTAACATTAAACATACACTAACCCTAAAGATTTAAACCTAACCCAAATTGGGTGGTTACTTGGCTAGTCCAAGAACCAGTTTTAACATCCTACATCACTTCCCTTTTATACCCAAATTATCAAATTAGGGTTTACACCCATTTTCCCCAAAAATCTTCAATCAACAGTACAATTAGGGTTTCCCCTTTTTCTAGTGTTCTGGGTCTAATTTTTCCCATAACCCTACTCTCATCCTCTCCTAAGCAGTTCTATTACATCAATTGGGGTTTTCTAGAAAAACCATAAATTATAAAGAAAATTAGGGTTTTCAGACTTGGGAGAAAATTACCATACTCTTCTGATTTCGTTGTCCCCTCTGCGATTAAGTTCATACCCATGCTTTATCTTCTTCTTCTGCTCCTGTCTCTTCAAGTTTTGTCCCCTTTGCGATTATGTAACCCTAGCTTCTCACTGTTCTAGCTTGTAGCACCTAGTTTGATGCTAAAAACGAGACAAGGGAGAAACTTGGGATGGGGTGGTGGTGGCAGAACTGTGGAGGTGATGGTGTTGGCGGCATGGCAGGGGCAGGAGTTGCAGTTGCAGAGCTCTGCAACTGTCGGGTGAAGGAGAAGGAAAAGAAAGAGAAGGGAAGAGGAAGAATGAGGTTGGTTCGATAGTTTTAGGGTATGGGATGTTCTGGTGTGAGGCGGGTCCATCAAGAGGTGATGTTTCGTGAGATGGGCCGTGGGATGTGAAGCTGGTAGGTGGATCGGATGGCTCCTCCTGAAGAGGCTGGTAGCGACCGTCAGATTTCTTGATACAACGAAGTTAACGCTCTAGATGGGGTTAGGTGTTGTAGTGTAAGGCGGAAGTATCGGGATTTGATGAACAGCAAGGGAGCGACCGTTGGATTCAACTACCATCTAATCTGAAGGCTTGGAATTTCAGCGCTGTGGTGTTTGGCAGAGACTTCAGATTTTGATGCTCTATGAAGGAGCGACCATCGGATGCTTCTGAGAACTGATCTGATGGCTGAGAACGGAGGCGTTTTTTGGTGTAGAAAATGAGGTTGTGCGCACCATTCTTCGCGGCTTCTTGCGTAATTTCTCCCGGCTTTTCACTACTTTTCTGCTCTTTTCGCTCCGCGACTCATCCGAACTTTATTTATTACCTAAAAATGCAAAATTAATTAATAAAAATATTTATTCTTGAAAACAATGAAAATACAGAATATGGGATAAAATGTAGAATTAATGCACAAAAGATGAGTAAATGCCAACAAAAAGGGATAAATATATACAATATTTGGCACTCATCAAATACCCCCAAACCTGAATTTTACTTGTCCTCAAGTAAAACAAAACTAAGGAAATCCTAACTATACCACTGTCGCTGGTCTCTCGAATGCATTTAGCGTATGCACTAAGCCTTTTAAACCACTAAGTGTCCCTAGTGGACGAGTTGAAGTCTCGTGAAGGTTTACCAGAGGTGTGCCTACAAAACCTAAGGACAAAATATAAGCTCATATTCCATCAAATGTGACATGTGCAAGTCAGTTAAGCTCACAGCAAAATGGAGATGTCAATCTAGCTATCGAAGGCACAATCCTAGCACTGATAACAAAAAAAGGACATGTGATAAGAGTGTAAAGTGTATCTACACATGTGTAAAGAAAGATCTGAAGTTATGACTACTAATCACCAAGAGATAGTTTCTCAGGCTAAGAACTGAGGTCGAAATCTAGCTAGCTGTCGGACTTTACGAGAATTGTGAATGAGTTGGAGGTATTTCACAATTACTCGCGTTGTACATCAATGGCATACACCCTCCTTGCTTATTACAATGAAACGACAAAATGACTATTTACATGACTCTTATTTACATTGACTATTCTCTTTTATTTTTGGAACAAGAGATGATGGAATTGATAAATACTTGATTTTTTTGTATTTTTGATTTTTTTTTTTGATTTTTTTTTTTTGAACAAGGAAACACTTTTGATACATAAGGAAAAAGAAACAAAAAATTACATGACACTTTGCAAGAGGTAGCCCTTTTTGATACACCCAGTTAAATTCGATGGTTGTCTTTCTTAATGTAACCTCCACCTTCTATCCCAACCAACCAAAGAACAAGCTAGTCAAGTTTCGTTCAGTATTCTAAAGTGATTGGCAATCGTAACTTCCTATAAAACCTTGAAGATCGAGGCCATACATGTATTGGTAGATCGTGCGCGTGCAAATTTCTTATCACTATGTGAATTGTGCTAGAATCAGGGTGCCTAAATATCTAGACCAAGACTCCTAATAAAATACATATTTGCACAAGAGTCAACATTTCAAGGTAAATGAGCTCCATTTTTATGATTTTTTTAATTTTTTAATTTTTTTGAATTTTGATTTTTTAATTTTTTTGGAATTTTTCAATTTTTTCAAAAAGAAGAAGGAGTTTTGTTTCAATTATGGCATATTATCGTGGTATCTACTCTATACCCCCAAACCTAAACTAAACATTGTCCTCAATGTTTCAAAATATGGAAAGAATTAAAATGCAACATATGGAAAGGGACATGCTGAGTAGAGTAAAAGGAGAGAGAATACCCGATTTCGGCGAAAGCAGAATTAAAACTCCGTTATTCAAGGCAAAATCCAACATATTTCAACCGAGATCATATTGGATTAGCAAAATATATACAAAAAGGAAAAAAAGGTTTTTAAGAAATTTTATCTACTGGATTATATACAAAAAATTCACCATACACTAACAATCTAAAGAGTTGAGGATCAACCCAAAAGACAAAGTGTAGACATTTCAACAGCTTCACACATATATAACAGGAAAGAAACGCAAGTGAAACTGTGAAACAAAATGAGCTACCCCCAAACCTGGATTTTACAGAAGATATAATTTTGAAAACAAAATCGCGCAGTTTCGGGGGTTCATCATGCAAAAGGTCTAGCTCGAAATGAACTTTGCTAGGGACGGGCAAACATGCTAATTCCAACTGTGGTTCCTCAAATGTATTATATTTGGATGAAAAATAGTCCAAGAGGACTTGGGAAGCACACAGTTCCAAACCTAGGTTGGGAATTTTCAGAAAAATCGGTTTGACAATATGGGTACAAACCAAATCTAGGTTGGGTGGAAGGCCATCAGATTGTGACTTAGGTAGAAGAATAGGCATATCATTATCAATCAAATCAAAATCTTCTAACTCATCTACACATGTCACATCATGCTCACAATCATCAATCAAATTGGCAAGATCACAATCAGAATTATCAACATCATCAACAGATTGATTTTCATGCATCGGCAAATCAGGGGAAACATCACATGGAATACTAGAAGAAATATCATGCATTAAGGTCGGGGCAGAGAAGCCTAATGTATTTGAACCCAAAGGTTCCATAACATTTTCAGTATAGACATGTTCTTCTAACATAACATCATAATCATCATCATCATCATGATAGGAATTTTGCAATCTAGGATAATTTTCAATCCTAAGGTCGGAGCTATTACAAGAATAAAACTCTAATTCATGGGGATGACTCATATCATGTGGTGTTGTTCCTGTTTCCCTAACGGATTCCCATTGATGGGTTTTCTCTGCAATCTCGGCTAAAAAATTCCATGCATCATCCACAGATTTATCAATAAACTCACCATTACACATAGACTCAACCATGGTTCGAGATTTAAAGTCTAGTCCCTCATAGAGGATGACGACAAGTCTCCACTTCTCAATTCCATGGTGCGGACATTCACTCAACAAATCATTAAAACGTTCAAAATAGTGAAAAACAGTTTCCTCATCCAATTGGACAAAACAATTGATACTTTGACGAATAGCGATGGTCTTATGGTGTGGAAAAAATTTTTGGAAAAATTGATTAGTGAGTTGTTCCCAAGTGGTGATTGATTGTGGTCTCAAACCGTAAAACCATGTTTTGGCCCTTTCCTTTAAAGAAAATGTAAACAAACGCAATTTCAGAGAGTCTTCGGACATATGATCAGGTTGCATAGTCCGACAAATTTGTTCAAACTCCCTCACATGAGTATAGGGGTTCTCAGAATCGAACCCTCGAAATATAGGAAGTATTTGTATCATGCTTGCATTTATTTTAAAAGGGTTATTGGTTTGAGGTAATACAATACATGATAATGGAATTTTTATTGACGGATACATGTATTCATGGAGAGCATGAGGTTGGCCCATATTGAAAGACACAAAGCCCACTATTTGGTTTTTAATGGGTTTGGATTTTTGGGAAAATTTTGGTTTTGATGGGATATATTTGAAAAGAAAATTTTAGTTTTAAAATTGGGAGCAAAAGAATTTTTTTTTTTTTTTTTTTTTTTTTAAAAAGGAAAATAAAATTTGGTTTTTGAATGGGAGCAAGCCCACTGTGCAAGCCTTTTGTGTTTGCTTTGGCTCCGCTTGGTTGAAAACTTTTGGTGGAACTGAGTCCAAAATCTCGGCCTAGAATTTGGGTACTCGGCCCACTAACGAGTTCAACTAGCGTGATCGGTTACAAGCTCAGCTGGGTTTAAAAACCCAGAATACAAAATACAAGTCCAAATTAAACAAGCTCACAGGAATTAAATACAAGCCCACAAATTAAACAACAAGCCCACAAATAAATTATTACAAACCCAACAGAAAATAAGAGAAGCCCAAAAATTGGCTTTAATATTACAAGCCCACAATTAAAAAATTGGAAGCCCACAATTCGGGTTCTCTTAAATGGGTTACCTTTTAAGCACAGCCCAGCTGCTCTGATATTGTTGCAAAAACCCAGTTGGGTTTTGGTTCTTTTCCTTGGTGGCGTCCCAGCAGAGGAAAAACAGGTTCAGAACAGCAGGTCCAACAGCAAATGAAGTGAAGCAGATGCAGATGCAAATGCTATGCAGTGAAATGCAAAAATAGCTAATAAAACAACAAGAAAAACACAGCACCAATCCCCGGCAGCGCGCCAAAAACTTGGTAGGCTTTGAAAAGGTCCTAAAAATTATCCCCGGCCAAAAACTTGGTGGGCCCGGAGAAGTGTATAAAATTAAGCGCAATAAAAACGGGGGCCTACAGTAATACCGCAAGTGCACGGTCGTCAGTTGTAGCTCGTGCAAGTACGGGTCGATCCACAGAGATCGGGTGTGTTTTGTAGTATTCTAACTATTTGGGTTCCTAAATTGCTATTGGGCTATGAAGCCTTTTGGCTTAAATTGGGCTTTGAGTACTAATGCTTTGGGCTCAGAGTTTTTGAACTAACAGTTATAATGGACTGGGCTTGACCTCTTGTCCTAGCAGTGAACTAGGCTTTGCCTTGAACTTAGGCTTGGGCTCAGTGTAGTGAACTGAGCTTGGGATTAAACCTGGGCTTTTGGTCTATTGGTGAGCCCAAGTTGTGCTCTGGGCTTTTGGGTTAAGCCCGCAGTTGAATGGTTTGGGCTTTGGTTTGAGCTGGGCTTTGATTAAGTCCACAGTGGGCTTTTGTAATTAATCTGGGCTTCAGCAGCAGCAGAAGCAATGCAGTAGCAGCACAAGTGCTGCACAGCAGCTGCAGGGCAAAAGCAACAGCAACAGCAGCTGCAGCAGCAGTGTAGCAGAAAGGAAGGCAATGCAGCAGCACAAAGTAAAGAAAGCAGCAGCAGTGCAAAGGGAGGCAGCAAGAATAACAAGTAGCAGCAGGGGAGAAATGGCAGCACTAAGTAGCAGGAGAGAAGTGGCAGCAGCACAAGGCAATGCAATAAAGAAAATAGCAAACAAAATAAACATGGAAGCAACACAGGGCAACACAGGGCAAAAGCAAAGAACAAAGCAAGATGAACCAAGGCCTAAGGCCAAGGGCAAGGATGATAGTGAAACTAACAGAGCAAGGCTAAGGCAAGAATACAGGCAAACAAAAATGGAATGGCAAGATAATCAGCTTGCTATGAGCACTGATTTCTTCCATTGCACAATCAGCACATTGCATCCTAAGCATACAAAATGGAATGGCAAGATAATCAGCTTGCTATGAGCACTGATTTCTTGGCTATGAGCACTGATTCCATTGCACAATCAGCACATTGTAGTATAGTGGTAAGTATTCCCGCCTGTCACGCGGGTGACCCGGGTTCGTTCCCCGGCAGCGGCGCCAAAAACTTGGCAGGCCTCTAAAAGGGTATAAAAATTATCCCCGGCCAAAAACTTGGTGGGCCCGGAGATATGTATAAAATTAAGCGTAATGAAACGCGGGCCTACAGTAATACCGCAAGTGCACGGTCGTCGGTTGTAGCTCGTGCAAGTACGGGTCGATCCACAGAGATTGGGAGTGTTTTGGAATGTTTAGCTATTTGGGTTCTAAATTGCTATTGTTGGGCTTTGGGTAGAAATGGATTTTGGTAACCAAAGGGTTATGATTGTGCTTTGGGCCTTTGAGTTCTTTTGTAATGATGAGAACTGTTTTGGGCCTTTGAATGATTTTGAAATGGATTGAACTGAGCTTGGGCTCAGAAATGTGGACTATGGGCTTTAGGTCTTAAACCTTGTTTTGGGCTTTTGGGCTCAATGGGATTGAGATAACAGTGGACTGTGGGCTGGGTTTTGGAGAGGAAGCAGCAGCAGCACAAGTGCTGCACAGCAGCTGCACAAGCAGTGCAAGTAGTAGCAGCAGGGGAAGAAAACAATGCAATGCAGCAGTGCAATGCAGCAAGGCAAGTGCAAGAGAGACAGCTGCAGGGCAAAAGCAACAGCAATCAACAGCTGCAGTGTAGCAGACAGCTGCAAGGGAAGTGGAGTGGCAGCAACAGCTGCAGAAACTCAGATGCAGTGCAAAGGGAGGCAACAAGAGAAGAAGTAGCAGCAGGGGAGAAATGGCAGCACTAAGTAGCAGGAGAAGAAGTGGCAGCAGCACAAGGCAATGCAATAAAGAAAATAGCAAACAAAATAAACATGGAAGCAACACAGGGCAACACAGGGCAAAAGCAAAGAACAAAGCAAGATGAACCAAGGCCTAAGGCCAAGGGCAAGGATGATAGTGAAACTAACAGAGCAAGGCTAAGGCAAGAATACAGGCAAACAAAAATGGAATGGCAAGATAATCAGCTTGCTATGAGCACTGATTTCTTCCATTGCACAATCAGCACATTGCATCCTAAGCATACAAAATGGAATGGCAAGATAATCAGCTTGCTATGAGCACTGATTTCTTCCATTGCACAATCAAATCAAAGCTTCAAAGGTATCTAGCCTAGCATTCCATTAAACTAACAGTGAACTAAACATTAACATTACACAAACATCAACAGGAACATAACAAATTAACAGGATATGAAACCAAGCACATTAACAGGAACTTAAACAGGATATGAAAATAAATGAAATTAAAACTAACACACATGAACAGAAATGAATTTGAGCTGAAATTGAAAATTAACATTAAACATACACTAACCCTAAAGATTTAAACCTAACCCAAATTGGGTGGTTACTTGGCTAGTCCAAGAACCAGTTTTAACATCCTACATCACTTCCCTTTTATACCCAAATTATCAAATTAGGGTTTACACCCATTTTCCCCAAAAATCTTCAATCAACAGTACAATTAGGGTTTCCCCTTTTTCTAGTGTTCTGGGTCTAATTTTTCCCATAACCCTACTCATCCTCTCCTAAGCAGTTCTATTACATCAATTGGGGTTTTCTAGAAAAACCATAAATTATAAAGAAAATTAGGGTTTTCAGACTTGGGAGAAAATTACCATACTCTTCTGATTTCGTTGTCCCCTCTGCGATTAAGTTCATACCCATGCTTTATCTTCTTCTTCTGCTCCTGTCTCTTCAAGTTTTGTCCCCTTTGCGATTATGTAACCCTAGCTTCTCACTGTTCTAGCTTGTAGCACCTAGTTTGATGCTAAAAACGAGACAAGGGAGAAACTTGGGATGGGGTGGTGGGGCAGAACTGTGGAGGTGATGGTGTTGGCGGCATGGCAGGGGCAGGAGTTGCAGTTGCAGAGCTCTGCAACTGTCGGGTGAAGGAGAAGGAAAAGAAAGAGAAGGGAAGAGGAAGAATGAGGTTGGTTCGATAGTTTTAGGGTATGGGATGTTCTGGTGTGAGGCGGGTC
The DNA here is from genome assembly GCF_003573695.1 of Papaver somniferum. Taxonomy (NCBI): domain Eukaryota; kingdom Viridiplantae; phylum Streptophyta; class Magnoliopsida; order Ranunculales; family Papaveraceae; genus Papaver; species Papaver somniferum. Next base: position 17,742,741 of record NC_039366.1, read on the forward strand.
CATCAAGAGGTGATGTTTCGTGAGATGGGCCGTGGGATGTGAAGCTGGTAGGTGGATCGGATGGCTCCTCCTGAAGAGGCTGGTAGCGACCGTCAGATTTCTTGATACAACGAAGTTAACGTCTCTAGATGGGGTTAGGTGTTGTAGTGTAAGGCGGAAGTATCGGGATTTGATGAACAGCAAGGGAGCGACCGTTGGATTCAACTACCATCTAATCTGAAGGCTTGGAATTTCAGCGCTGTGGTGTTTGGCAGAGACTTCAGATTTTGATGCTCTATGAAGGAGCGACCATCGGATGCTTCTGAGAACTGATCTGATGGCTGAGAACGGAGGCGTTTTTTGTGTGTAGAAAATGAGGTTGTGCGCACCATTCTTCGCGGCTTCCTTGCGTAATTTCTCCCGGCTTTTCACTACTTTTCTGCTCTTTTCGCTCCGCGACTCATCCGAACTTTATTTATTACCTAAAAATGCAAAATTAATTAATAAAAATATTTATTCTTGAAAACAATGAAAATACAGAATATGGGATAAAATGTAGAATTAATGCACAAAAGATGAGTAAATGCCAACAAAAAGGGATAAAATATATACAATATTTGGCACTCATCAAATACCCCCAAACCTGAATTTTACTTGTCCTCAAGTAAAACAAAACTAAGGAAATCCTAACTAGGGTTGAGGGTAGTCTGACTAAGGAGCCTTCCGTTATCTCTCTCACTTAAGGTCTTAGCTATTTGGCTGACTTGAAGTTCTAGCTTAGCAAGGATCTGAGCATTAGTTTGAAAGTTCTGCTTGGTTTCCTGTTGAAAACTAAATTGGCTCTGTGCTAACATATCCTGATTTTTTGCTAACATCTTAATAGATTCCTCTAAGCTAGTCGTTTTGTTTTCTGGGCCTGATGAATTCTTAGTGTAACCAAAACCTGGGGGAGCATTAGAATTACTAAACTGACCTTGACTCTGGCTCTTAGACCATGAAAGGTTCGAATGGTTTCTCCAATCAGGATTATAGGTTTCTGAATATGGATCAAACTTTTGACGGTTATCATACCTAGTGTTATTATAGAGAGCATTGGCTTGCTCTTCATTACTCTGTCCTTCCCAAAAAGGCTCCAATCTACCACTAGTGTGACCCACTTATAAAGCTTCTAACCTTTCGCTATAGCAGCAATTTTGGCATCTGATTCAAAGCTTCCTTCTACCATATTAACGTTTCCTCTGCCTAGAAGAATTGTTTCTGGGGTACCCTATTGCTTTCCCACTGTTGGGTATTTTCGGCGATTTCATGCAAATATGTCATCGCATCATCAACTGTTTGGTTTTCAAACCCACCTGTACACATGGACTCTACTGTAGTTGTGGTGGGATAATCTAAACCCTCATAAAGGATCTGAACTAACCTAACCTTTTCTAAACCATGATGAGGACATTGGGCTAATAAATCATTGAACCTTTCCAAATACCTGTACAAACATTCTCCCTCCTGTTGTGTAAACGTGCAGATTTGCGACCTAATAGACGAGGTTTTGTGCCTAGGGAAAAATTTGTTCAAAAAGGCAGATGTAAGTTGTTCATAGGTTTCAATTGATTCGGAAGCCAAACTATACAACCACGACTTGGCTTTATCTTTTAAGAAAAAGGGGAATAACCTGAGTTTTAAAGCATCATCATCAAGGTTTCTAATTTTCAGGGTACTACAAATTTCCTCAAAGTCCCTAACATGGAAATAGGGGTTTTCATTTTCTTTTCCTAAAAGGATTGGGAGCAACTGTAAGGTTCCAGGATTAAGTTCATAATTTGCTTCAGTTTCAGGTAACCTGATACACGAGGGACGAGTAGTCCTAGTAGGATTCAACAAGGCTTTCAAAGTTGCCATTTCCGGCGTTATTGGACTATCAGGGATTCTTTCCTCAAACGGACGTTCAAAAACAGAATCTTCACGAATCAGACTTTCTAAATTGAGGTAATCAAGACGCTTAGAACTACTAGGTTTCTCTTTAACAAATCTACCTAGGGCGTCTATTTTACGTTCAGGCATGCAACAGAATAAGGTAGGGAATTCTATGCAAACACAAAATAAGGCTGACTCAACCAAATCAAACCTAAATTTCTAGCAAACAAAAAGCATGATGGCTCCACTTAGATTGTTTCTAGATCAGCTTATATTCTTTCGAAAAGGAACTCGTTACAATCTGAGCAAACCCCTATGGAATCGATCCGAGTCAAAGTAAGTTGAATAGAGGCGAGGGAAGCTTAGTGGAGCTTTAATACCCAAGGCCTCACCGGTTACAAGGCGGCGCAGTCACGCATTCAACTCACATAAACCTTCAAGAACTTCGAAGTATGCTCAAAAGAGTAACCAATATTCTTCGAACGACTTTCCTATTAAGCTCGTTACCCTATAGGTCTCGTTCTAGTCAAAATTTTAGGCTTAGGTTCGCGTTTGGTTTCATTTTCCTAATGCGGGCAAGAAGAGAACGGTGATGAAATCCGAACCTTTATCTTGTATGGCCAGTCCTTGCCCTTTACTAGGAAATTAAAGCATCCGTTTTCAAGTCCTGAGCATATATGCAAACGAAGGAATACAATAAACCCGCTGAAAGGGGATTCGCGGGTGTTTCGAAAAACTTACCTCCCGTACCAGACGGGCGAAGAACCGCTGAAGTCGACTCGGGCCACGACTCCTATGTCATGTACGAACCCGAGGGGCCGAGGAGATATCGTAATCACTGTCCTTCTCTGCACACATTTTATATTTAAACCAATCCTTCCTTAGGGTTTTAAAAAAAATAATAATGTCCAAAGTCCAATGTCCAAGTGTCCAAAAAAAAGAAAAATTACAAAAATAACAAACCCTAATACAGTTCTCTCTCTTTTTTTTTATAAAGAAAAATAAAAAAACCCTAAAAAAAAAAGTAATAACAATAAAATAAAATATCTAAAAAGAAATTGTCTTCTTCTCCGTTCTTTTCGCTTTAAGATTTCGCTTCAAGTCTTTATGCTTTAAGTTCCAGTCTTTACGAAATCACCAAACTCCTTGGCTCAATTCGCTTTATGATCCAAAACCTGTAGACAAAAGATAAATACCCAAAAACGTAAAAAAGAACAAAAATAATAAAAACCTAAAAAAAAAAAGAAAAAAGAAAACGAAGTCTTAAAACCCTAAAAGCAAATCCGCGCCAAAAATTGATATGATTATAGATAGTGATAAAAGTGGTTCGATTCTCAGACTTGCGAAGGATAAAATATAGACTTAAATTCTAAAACAAAAATAGAAAACTCAAACAAAGATGATGTTGTTATCAATATTAAAAGAACATTGAGGCTAAGATTCCACTATTTTCCAAGTTCAAAGTGATTTAAATCCAATATTTATATTTATTCAATTTTTTCGTTTAATTTGATTCTAAGATGTTGCAACAAGTAGATTTTTAAAATAAAAAGTGTAAATCAAAAGCATGGGATATCAAAAACCTAAGTCCAAGCATATACCATCAATGGAAATCACAATTGTTGAATGAAAATCATTAAAACAATTCTCAAACAAGGCAAAAAATCATATAAATAATTGTAATAAATAAAATAAATAGAAAATACCACTCTTTATTGGAAAAATAGCTTCCTCTATCGCCTCAACAATGGGGTTTATCTCCTCATATCAAAAACAGGTTCAAAATATTTTTCCATTGCTCAAAAGGTGTTTTCAAAGGTGAAGAGACTCAAAGGGAGTAAAACAGTTCAATCGCAACGTTTATATGTGTTGCAGATCGACTGTTACAAGAGAAACAGAAGGAATAAGACTGCTACAATAACGATAAAAGCGAAGTGTTGTAGAACAACGACAGTGTTCTGCGACAGTTGTGCGTGGGTTGATGTTCTTCGTGTTCTTCAGCAGCACCAGCAGAACAGCTTTCCTGCAACTCGTGATTTTTGTCTCCTCTAGTTCTCTAAACTGCCCCAAATTGTTCGTAATCCTTCTACAACCTATCCGAACTCCTTTTATCCCACAGGTCGATTGAATCTCAAGAAATCCTCGGTTATTCTTATCTGTTTCTTCACCTCAAGTCTCGGGATTTCTTTCCCTTGCAAGCTTATCTACGCGTCAACCTGGTTCTCCAAACTCTCAAGTACTCCCTGTAGACTGAATAAGGACTCAATTCATAACGTAAAATCCTCTGGTACTTCCATACATAAACCAAAATATCTGAGAATACACGGAACTCCCTGTTTTAGCCAACTCGATGATTTCCTCCTCTATTTTTGAATCTAAAGGGATTACCAACCCTGTTTCGATGAATCAAGATAATCCCAATCCATCTCCACGTCAAACTCCGACATAATCTCACCCAAAAGACGATAACAACTCCGATAAACTTCACCTCCTCTGTTTGCTTCTCCCGGCCTATCTAGCCCAATTGGTTGGGTCAAATAAATCACAGCGACCCTGTTATGCTATCACAGGTCCAGTCCAACGAAAATAAGCCATTGAATCTCCTTATAAATCGCTCAAAATTCGATCTCCAGATGTGCTTCGCTGCTGCAACAGCTTCCCGCCAAAAAAGCTTCATTTGAATTGTGAAGAAGAGGCGCCCCCTATCCAGAGAAGGGGTGCGAATAGAAGATGCCTTGAGGGTGTCCTGAGGGTGCCCCTTAGTAATTTGGGTACCCCTTATCCATAGTGAGAGTCCGAATAGCATGTGTCCTCAGGGCGCTTTTACCAACTTTTCGAGCCGATTTTTCCAAAAATGATTATTGGCCAAAAATACCTACACACATAAAACACCGTAATAAGTACAAAAATGAGCACTATCAATTATGGAATCGAGACAAATTAGACACAAAAATGTGTTTATCAACATTCACAATTGTTCCCCTTGGTACTTCGAACAATTCTAAGGATCTTTTACGAATTCAATTTTTGCATCTTTACCTCTTCCAACGTATAAACTATTCAACTTGTACTTCAAACATGATTCTTTTGTTTCCTTGCAACTTGGCTTGCAAAGCAAGCACATTCAAACAGAAAACCAACAAAGTATTCCCAAATAGTCCATAAAAGTCTCAAACAAACGAGGTAAAGAACAAAAAACAACTAAACACCTTTATCAAACTAGTTAATAAGGTTATGGAATTACTCACCCGAAGCTATGTAAAATACATATGGTTTAAGCCTCAAGAAGTATACCAACGTCAAATCCTTCTTTCATGTAGAGCTTCAACTTCAAAATTGTATCAATCAACAATCAACGAATATTAAACACTTAAAATACATTCGTTTAGAGTAATTGATACTTCAAATGGTGCTTGTCAAATCAGAAAAAAATCCACCTCTTCACCTTGATGCAATTCAAATAACCTTGTCTCCAAGATTCTTCACATGAGGCTATACAATGATTTTCTGAATTCCAAAGTAACTCTGATTTCAAATCGACATAAATTGATTCTACAACATGCCTATTGATGCATCTTATTCTAGGCTTTTACTTCAATCTCCAAGTATGTCTTCTTCCATAAATCCTCTCACGTTTTCTGAAAAAACTGTTACCACTTTGCACCATAGTTCTAAAACTGTCACCAATCTTCACCACAAGTTTTCAGAACTATCACGATTCTTCTACCACAAATTTCAGTAAAAAAATGTCACCTTGTCTTTGTGTTCTTCTTCAAATTTGACATCTTCTTTGATATCTTCACATACCGTTTCTGACCCAATCCAAACGAGCAAACCCTAGATTTCAAGAACCTAGACCTAAGCTCTGATACCAGTTTGTTAGGATCTTCACGGACCGCCGGACCCTACTTCTGGTCCCGACCACATAACACCGATACTGTCCCCACTTGACCACCTGTTGCAGCAGGTGTGGGGTTTTAATCTAAAAGGCCTCGGTGCTATGTAAGGAGATGCCCAAGCTTATTAGGCACCACATGTACTTCCTCTTATTCCATGTGGGACTATCCTAGCTATACATATGTGGTGTTTATCGATCCACATACTCCAACACCTTCCCTATAGTTATAAGGGGTGTCCTAAAGCGTTGAAATGACTAACTTATCCTTAACCTAATTTAATTTAAAACTAACCTAATAACCACCTATATATATCATTAGTACAAAACAAATCTAGGATAAGTTAGCCTGTGTTAGTGGTGGTCAGGATTTGTCCAGACAAAGATAATTCAAGGGCTGTGGTTCTCCTGACCACCCTCGGAGGTTCGAACTCATGACCTATTGTGTCATAAGAGTGACCTCTAACCAGTGTGGAATTAATATAAAATATAAATCAACGGTGGTGCTTTGTTCAAATTAGATATCATAATTGTTGTATTAATTAGTGTTTTACTAATTGCACATAATAAATAATCTATTCATTATAAAGTGTTCTTTAACTAATGTTTCACTAATTGCTCATAATAAATTACTAATCATTTTTTAATTATAAATGCTTTCTTAATTAATTATAAATGTTTTCTTAATTAATTATAAAAAAAATTCTATTAATAAGTAATTTTGATAAATAATATCAATAGACATTTTTGGCGACAATGAGTAGTAAAAGAGGTTGAGGCCGAATGATAGTGGTGGTTAAGGAGCCACGCACAATTATATTTATTTTTGTTCTTTTATCGTAAAATGGGATATAAAGTCCATTTTTCACATGTATCCAACTTGCCAATAATTTTTTCTCCCTCTTTCCTCAAAATCCTGGCTCCACCCCTGGTTTGTGATGGAAGAAGTAGTGACGGTGAGTGTTGGTGAGTAGTGATGGACAATATTAATTTTATGTTGTCGTTACAACATCAATAACATCGTAGTGTCGAAGATGTGGCTGGTTGTTTTTAACACTTTTGATAAATGAAGGTACCATATATTTCAGAGATGATATCATACAAGACAATATTTTCATGATCGTAGTTGGATCACCCAAATGGTACCCCTGTTATCTTTGGTACTATATTGTATAAATCATGATTTTTCAATGTTAAAATAAAATTGATTGCAATACAAAAAAGAATATATACACGGAAAAAAAATAATGAAACCAAATAAAATTGTTAAAATAAAATCTTCACAAAACATGCAACATTGTATTGTCAAAGATGTAATTGGTGGTTTTTATCACGATTGATAAGGACAAAAACCAAATATTTCGAGGATGATACCGGAACGTATAAGATAATATGATCATGACTGTCGGATCACTGAAACGGTATTCGTATTATATAAAGACAATTGGTGTACCCGCGTAAGAGAACATTATCGCTCTCTCAAGTACTATTACATTCTTTTTCCTGAAAGACCATCAATATCGAGTTTTTTCGCGACAACTACCTATAAAGACAACAACTTTGACTCAATTCCCGATATAAAACTTTATCGACTGAGAAAATGTATTTGCATTCTAAATATTTGTTTGAAAATTATGTTTGTTAATCAAAATCATCATTAAGAACTCTAAATCATAAATCTAAATTTCGCCTCTGATACTTATAAAATATTTTTTATATTTTACATTCTCAAATCATGCGACCTCTTGATTACAAATCAACAATATCAAATTACGGATCAATACGTATAGGTTTCATTCACTGGGTTAGAAGGTATAGTAGATACAGATGGGTATATCACACAAAGCAGAACATGGATGAGAATACTTCAATAATCTGGTCAAGAAATAAGGTCAAAAATTTAAGATTAACTTTCTATATGACTAATTAGATCGGCTTTGATAGGAGCCGACTAAAATATGGATTAATAATAATTTCCACGTAAGACAATTGCAAAACATAGTTTGGCTAACTCTGCCCTATGTAAAGAGTGGTCAAGATTTGTCCTTCCTCAATTGCTATGTTATGTGAGAAGAAGGTGATATCTAAGATTGAGGTACAATTCAAGTATATTATATTCATACCATTTACAACTGGACGCCTTGAAAAAAGTTGACGTGTTGCTATTACTATTACAGGTAAGGGATACATTGACCACACTTGCGCAAATATCTCACTTCGCAAATGATTGGTGTTGCATGTACTGTGTAGAATGCAACGAGGAATTTGAGGAAACAAGGCACCAGAAGCAGTATCCGGAGTATTTTGGATATAGTAACTTAGACCCGATGTAATACTTTTGTTCTTTTTTTTTTAGTTTTTCCACAATATATTTATTTAAGAAAAATGAACATTGCAAATACATAACATCAGCAAAAATTAAACAGATTGCGTTTGACAATAATGGCTACTGATGGTCCGGAAACCGCAAAAGAAAGGAATTGATGTAGAAGAATTGTTGGGATATACAAGGGATTACTTGATACGAATGAAAGAGGTATAACTATTTCGATTCTGAAATCACATAAAGTTCACAGTAGAAGATGACATCAAGTTTTAAAGTTCGTAACAAACATAGTATGACTAACTAAAATGTTAAAAACAAACAAGATATATAAACTTAGAAAGTCGTGGGTCTTGAAGAGGCCAATTTTGAAAACTACAATCTTAGAAAGCAACGATCCACAATACCATAATTTTTTTTTATAAATATTCAAAGTAGAAGATGTCAACTTTTGGTAAAGGATCTATTGACAATCTATTAATTTGAAATAGGATCAGGGAGTACCATATGTGTTCAAGGTTATTTATGAGGTAATATGTCGCCAGATTGTATTCCAAGTGAAGGTAGGAACATATAGAAGTGACAAAATTTCCATGACTTTTGAAGTTACCAAAACCTTCGTTAAGAAGAACTGCTGGGCACAATACTTTGTTGAAGATTTAATGGCAAAGGTTCGCATATATACAATCCCTTCGAAAAGGTAATGGGTACATATTTTAAACATTGTCATCTAATGGGTGTTGAAAAATTACAGGAAAATCATGTCACATTGGAGAGTTTGTATCATCCGTTCGATGCAAAAAAATACTATTCTCTGCCTGTTTGGAGGATCGACAACATGACCATGATAGATGAGTCAGCTTGAGCGAAATAGGAGCATGGGGAGACTTTTATGGACGATATTGATTAGTTTATTTCACTGAGATGAGCGTTGCTGACGACATATTTCGAAAAAATATTTAAACTTCCATGTTCATGTACATCATTATCTCATTATAGGCAATGAACCTAAATAAAAAAAGTGTCTGGAAGTTAAGATTATATATATTAAAGGAAAAAATAAGAAAAAAAGAGAGGAAAATCCCAATTATTTTTATGACAAACCCATATTAAATCATAAGAAGTTGATAAGTATTCTAGACACAAGTTATGCGATATATTAAAAATGAACCAACATGCCCGTGCCGTTACGGAACGGGTTAACGACTAGTATATATATATAACCACCACCGTCCACCACCGCCGACTATCACCTACCACCTCCGACTACCACCACCACCAACTACCACCACCACCACCTCTATATACATAACTTAATTTAAATCATTAACAAATATATTCACACAAACCCATTACTTGTCATTTGTTTTTTGTTGAAAAAAATGAGAAATAATCATCAAAATGGGTTGAAAATGGAAGTTGCAGAGAGAATTTCCGCTAGGAATTATGTGAAAAATTATCGAACTAGACGAAATCAACTTTAATGGAGGGGTTTTTTTTCCATAGAAAAGTTCGGTTTAGTCACACAAAGTTCGGTTACGTCACAAAAAATGTCATTGTCGAACTTTTAGTTCGGTTACGTCTGAAAAAAGTTCGGTTACGTCGCAAAAAATGTCCTTGCCGAACTTTTAGTTCGGTTACGTTGAGAAAAAATATCTTCAGACCGAACTTTTAGTTCAGTTCCGTCGCAATTTTTTTCTCCTAACCGAACTTTTTTCTGAAAACAAAAAAATCCATTAAAAAACTAAGTTCGGCTACCTGTTCTTCAGATCTTATAGACGAACTTGTTTGACTTAGCCCAAATCAAGCTATGCGGCTTAATTATGAGATTATACAACACTGGACTCGGTCCCAGGGTTTTTCTACATTTGCGGTTTCCTCGTTAACAAAATCATGTCGTGTGCTTTTACTTTGCTTTCACATTATAATTATTTTTTTAGTTATAATAAAGTATTTGTACATGTACATTAACAAAAGTACTTGGGTTCGGTTTTTATACCGATTTTATATACCAAGTGTATACCTTGCTGTTGACATCTTCTTGACAATCTTTGCCTATAGTATATACACAAGTTATTAGTCACATATGTTGATATTGAAAATATTGTGGTGTACTCGGTATCCTCATCATTTCAATTGGTATCAAAGCAGGAAAACACGAAAAAATTGAACAATCCATGTTTGGTACGATCTAACCTATAAGACATGAGTCAAACTAAGATTAAGAGAGGGAAGAAAAAAATAAAAAATAATAATAATACACATTTCCATGTCGGAGTGATAAAAAGGCGAAAAGGTGGGGACCGGCGGCATGGCCGGTCGGGCCGGTCCCACACATTTCTTTATTTTTTTAATATTATTTTATTTATACGCTCTTCTCATTTTTTTTTCCATATTCTTTTTGGGACGACCGAAGGAAAGGAGTCCCTTCTATACTTTCACCATGGGGGCCTAAAATGCATCGCATGCAATGTTTTTTTCTTCCATTTTTAATCGATTCAATTATATAAGCATTACAACAAAACATGATTTTTTAATGAAAAATATTGTCACAAATATATGATTTTACGTCAGAAATATATATTTTTGACGTTTGTTTTCTGTCGGTCAATGCGTTATAAAAAAAGGTGTTGCAAATCATCATACCAAAGCTAAAAACGTCACTTATGTCGTGGGTTTTTTTCATCATATTTTTATATCACAAAAATATAATATTTGCGTCAAAAAATATTTTTCCCCATTTTATTACAAAAAATATCTTTTACTTTTTCTAATTAATTATTTTTGAATAATTAATATATTATTATTTTTCTATTTACCAACAGATTTTCATTTATTGTAAAAATTATTTAAAAATCATACTTATATGGAATGGTAGAAGTGATAGTATTGTAATTTTGTTGATGCGAAAATGAAAAAATTGTGCAAGTAGACACCATGCCATTGATTAGTTTGAACGCGCAATTGGGGATATGGAAATTAATTGGGGGATATAGCTACAAGACAAAATAGGGATCCAAATATCAAATCTGGGTCGCCCTTATGTAATTATATTTTTAATTCCTAATCTAGCCTCACTAATCAGGTTTAGTGGTTAATTAAAATTAGTAAAATCTTAAGTATTTGGGGGATAGATTAGTGTTTATTTTTATTTGAATTTGTGTGTGTGAAGTGAGAGTAGAAGGAGGGAAAAATATTTTTGAGTGAAATTTTTTTTTTTTGAAAATGGAAGATGATTGTGAGGAGAGACTTGCAGCTGCTGTATCTTTAACTCAACTACAACAACAATCATACGTTCAATCTTCGGTTAATGATAACAACTCACAATTTGAGTTATATGATGAACCAACACACTTGGATCATGAATTTCATGAGCATGAAGTGTTTTGTGAAGAACCAACCCAAGAAAGTAAACATGTTCAGCATACAAGCAACCCCAACACACAGGTAATGCTTCAAAGAGGTCGAAAATTTGATTTTTCTTTTTGAAACCGCCATTTTTTTCTCTGAAAAAGCTTGGTGCCGGTATGAATACCACGCCGGAACCGCTACAACCGGCATCATATTCATACTATTTTTATGCCGGTACAAAATATCCCTCATTTTAAAACATATGTCGGCATGGTCTTCAACCCAAAAATACATGCCAGTACACATTTACACTTTTTACCTACCACCGAATATTATATGGAATATCCAAACCGGCATGGTTCACTCTTAACTTACTATGCCAGTACCAAAAGAAAAACATACAGGTGTTTTGGATTTCGAAATCAAATACCGGTTTATTATTTAAATTTTCGAGCACGCCGGCACCCAGTACCGGTGTGGTTTGTATATTATGAGACAAGCCGGCAGTGGATACCGTCTTGGCACCTTACATATCGAGCATGCCGGTACCACAAGAAAAACATACAGGAGTTTTTGATTTTCGAACTTAAATACCGGTTTATTATTTAAATTTTCGAGCACGCCGGCACCAAGTACCGGCGTGGTTTGTATATTATGAGACAAGCCGGCAGTGGATACCAGCTTGGCACCTTACATATCGAGCATGCCGGCTTCACAAGAAAAACATACAGAAGTTTATGATACTTTGAACTTCAATACCGGCGTAAAATGTAAATTATCAAGCACGTCGTCACCCAGTACCGTCGTGGTTTATATATTATGATACAAGCCGGCAGTGGATACCAGCTTGGAACCTTACATATCGAGCATGTCGGTTTCATAAGAAAAATATACAGAAGTTTATGATATTTTGAACTTCAATACCGGCGTGGAATGTAAATTATCGAGCACGCCGACACCCGAAGAAGAAGAAGATGTAAGAGGAAAGATTAAAGTGCGAGTGGACAAAGAATACGATGAAAATCATAAAAAATGGTTGGAATTTCTAAAGGATTGGGAGAAAGTTTATTGGTCTCTTACCGAGGATATATATGAAAATAGATTGAATATGTTTATTGCAAAATATAACGAAGTGTATCCAAGTGTCGTCTCATATTGTCGGTATAAATTGTCGGATAAGTTCAAGGAAAAATTTGTGCGTGCATGGACAAATCGGTATAGACACCACGGTAATGAAGCAACTAGTATAGCGGAGTCTTCTCATGGGAGATTTAAAAATCTCATCCAGTCCGGCCAAGGAAATGTGGTTACGGTAACCGAGGCATTTGAACAATACTTTAAGGCTGGTATCGATAGGATCAAGAAGGCTTTTGAGAAAAGCTCAATGGAAAGGATGACATCACATTTTCGATATGGTAAATTGCTCCAAGGAATATAATTCAACGTCTCGCAATGGGAAATAAAACATATGATTAAACAAATGGAAAAAGAGATAAACTACGGCAAAACGGGTGATGTGTGTATTTGTCTCGACATGTCTTCTTTGGGGCTTCCGTGTCGTCATATGCTTGTGAAGTATGAAGAAGTGATACCTATTGAGGTTATAGATCCGTTTTGGAAGTAACTATCTTTCGACCCTCCCCCTACGGAAGCTCCCGGACAATCACCATGGGATACAAATGAAGCAAATGAATTCTATGAATCTTACTCATGTGGCAACTCGGCTAGCCGACAAGTATTTTTGAGCCAACTAAGGCTAATTACACGCCCATGGATAGCACAAAGTGAAGAGCCAACAAAGGGAGATCCGCCCGGTAGACCACAAACAAAAATTATAAGAAGAAAACAAAGGAGATAATTGAAAGCAATGAGTCAACGCGAATGTGAAGACGAGGCGAGTAAGAAACGAGACCCAGCCGGATGTGAGCTTTCGGAAACAAGGCTCGCTGAAGTGCCGGTTCCAAAGAAAAGGGGTAGGCCGAGGAAGGAACCGCCATCAAGTCAACAACAAACGGGGAATTTCGTATCCACACCACAAGTCGATGAAGTTCCGGTTCCAAAGAAAAGGGGTAGGCCGAAGAAATTACCGCTATCAAATCGAGAACAAATGACGGATTCCGTATCAACACCACAAGTCAATGAAGTGTCGGTTCCAAAGAAAAGGGGTAGGCCGACGAAGGTACCTGCATCGATGGAACAAGAACAACAAGCCGATGAAGCGGATGCCATGCATAGAGTCGATGTAGCGGAGGTTACAAAGAAAAGGGGTAGGCCTAGGAAGGTACCAACAATGATTGAACAAGGAGAGTATTCCGAAGTCACACCCATAGTTGAAGGGGCGGCTTTGCATATCAAAAATGAAAGACCGAATAAGGAACCTACATCAAGTCAAGTACATCAAGCTGAAAATTCCGAAGTCACGCCAAAGATAAGTGATAGCAAAGGTAAGCGACCAATGCCTAGTCATCAACAAAACGATGGTGAAATAGTCTCTTTTAAAAAGCGAAGGGGTAGGCCAAGGAAGTACGGTCTCCCAACACATACCGAAGACATTGGAAGTGTAGAGATTGCAGAGGATGGATTGGATATAACTAAGCTGAAATTAGTAATATGAAGATGTTTAAGGATTCTAAAACAGGTAAGACTTATAGACATTACCATACCAAAATAGAGGGTTATGTAGACCAACTTCCCGAGTTTATTCGTGAGTATATTGTATATACGGATGATGTCGATGGAGATGGAAATTGTGGCTATCATGTCGTGACCGAACAATTAGGAAGATTTGAGACGCGGTTAGTAAAGGGATGACACCATGCCGATACGCTAGAAATAGGATGGCCGAACAACTTATGAAAAAGAAGAGCTGCTATGAAAAATTGGTAGATGATGACGAAAGGTTTGATAGTTTGCATGCTCGGGTGTTAGGGCCAGAGCACGAGATGAAGTTCCTTCCTACTGAATATTGGATGAGAATGTCGGTTCGTGGGCATCTTGTGGCGGCTACATTTAACTGTGTTGTTCATTATTTTTCACCCACCAAACAAACAACTTATACGCCAAAGTGGCAAAAGTGCGAAGGATATCTTAAGAAGAAAAGAGTTGTCTTGGCGTTCATGAACGGGAATCATTTCATTATTCTGAAGCTCAAGGAAAATTTTCAATTGCCATCGGTTTGTTCGTTGACTAAAAACAAGGGTATAGTCCCCAATCACACGGAGGAATGGATGAAATTGTATGAGGGGAACCACCAATTGTGGGATGCGTTGAAGCTATCAATTAACCCGGAGAAGGGAGAAATTCCCATTCATAACTTAGAAAGTGATGAAGAGTAATTTGGAAATGTTTGGTTCACTGCCACGCCACCTTTTGTTTTTTTGGAAGTTTGATGTAGGTGCAGGAAATCCTATACTACACCCCTCATATGATTTCATTAATACTCAACTCATTTTTAGATTTTCAATCTTAATTTTGTTGATGAATCTTTGAATATTATTACAAGAAAGGATAAAAGAATCAAGAATAACCTCTGCTCTAGACTTTCTCTCTCCTATTTACTTATTTCTTTCTCAAAAAAGATCTCTCTCTTTCCTCACAGTTGAACGACTATTTATAAGGAAATACATAGTGGATGACAGCTAATCTGTCCTTTATTTTCGGATATGGCTTGCGACATTTTCGCAACCTTACAAATATTAATCTCGCAAACTCTCTAATTTTCGCAGGATCATCACATCTTTCTCATGATTTTAGCTGACGTCGTTTATTATATCGTTTCTGAAATAGTTCTGCGACGCTGTTGTGTTGTGTTGTTGATAATTTTGCTGAGATATTACAGTTGTGAGATTCTGATCCTACATCTTGCCTCTTCTCATATCTTCTCTGCAAAGTAGAGAATGATGTGAGAAATGCCGCAGCTGTTCATCTCTTCATATTCTGCATTTATCACACGTATTCTTTCTTCCATCTGTTTCTTGACACGTCTTCTGTAACCGCTGCTTTTCAACCGCTCATGTCTTTTCGTCTTAATGGTGTTTATTTCTTCGAGTAAAAAATCTTCTTTATATATTCTTCTTACTCTTCTTTTCACTTTCTTTTTACTTTCTCTTCTCTTTTTATTCTCTCATCTCTGCAACTCTATTGTTCTTCCGTAAATTCCGTTACCGTAATCCTTCCTTCTTCAATCTTCTTACTTTTTATTCATTCTCATATTCTATATTCAAATATGCCTCCAAGTGGCCATAAACATGAGAAAAACTTAAAAGACGTCCAAAAAGATCTTGCAGAGAAAGGTTTCACACTTTCTACCATTCCTGGTGAAAGTGTCAAGTCAATTCTTTCTATCAAACTTTTTTCTGATCAATATTGTGATGATCAATCAATCATAATTTCGCTAGGTCAAATTCTCGCAGGTATCCCCATTCCTCTTTGCGACCCAGATATTCCTCTGTTCTATGAAATTCTCGCTCATTCGGGATTTTCGCGAGCTATCTTCCAGTTGAGTGGGGATTGCATCCGTATGATGCTAGAGTTCGCTAATCGTGGTGCTGGTAAAGGATCTCTATACTCCAAAGAACTTAGGGATCCTAAATTCGCATACTTAGAAATAATTGTTGAAAAATATACAGTAGCGAGCTTCTTTGAAAATTATGAACTGATCTCCATGAAGAAAGAGAATAATCGCTGGGGTATTCGTTTGAAAAAGAAGATAACATTGATGAAGCAAAATACTTATGCAAGATATTGATTGGCATTCTGATAAGAACACAACTCCTCGCCAATCCAAAGATGATAAATGGTGTGTTTTTCCCTTGATGCTAAGAGGGCCTTATATTGCTGGATCAAATATTCTTCCTGAGAATCTCGCTACCTATCAACCTTGGGTATTCTCTTGGACCGAGAAGGAGAAAGAGGTATGTTTCTTCCAGTTTTGCTCACTTTATATTTCTTTATTTGTCTTTATTCTTTTGTTCGCTGACCCTTGCGATATTCTACAAATCCAAAAATTGGAAGATAGTTATAATAGGACTGGGAGGACTAGTACCTTGTTAGGTCTTCGCTCATACACAGATGAGGTAAGAAATTTTTCTCTTATGATTTTAAACAATATATTGTTGCTTCCATTTCTTATTTCTATCTGTGTGTGAAGATTATTGCTGAAATTAAAGAACCTGCCGATGTTCCAAAGACTGGTGATAAAGGCAAAGGTGCTCTTCACAGGGGAAAAATCAACTGCTCCTCCTTCAAAGAAAAGGAAAGTCCGTTTTTCTTCTCCTTCAAATATTCCTTCTCATGAAAATTCCGAAAGTGACAAGGATGATGAGGATAATGATGACCTTGCCGCAAGTGAAGATTTCCCACCTGAATCTTCTATGGCTAAACTCTATGGCCTCTTTTCTGATTCTCTGCAAGGAATGGGAGATAGCCATTTCGCTAATACCTGCAAAGCTCTCGCTACAATTTGCGATGTCCCTTTACTGGATGGTGATAGTCCTCTTCGTGGAGTTTCTAGATCAGTGACTCCCGACTTCTTGCATTCTCTTAATAGTATGGTATACTTTCATCCTTTTACTTCTTCACTGTCATAGCTCAAAATCTCTTTCTATATTAATACTTTTTATATTTTCTCGCAGGCTGGAAAAGCTTCTTTCACTGTTGCCTCAGATCTAGAGAGGAGACGCGAAAATCTTGAAAATAAGAATCTTCAATTTTGCACAAAGAATGAAGAATTGGAAGCTGAAGCCAAATGTCTTCGCGAGAAAAACAGACAACTAGAAATTGATTCTTCTTCGTATAAGAACAAAATCTCTAGTCTTCAACAAGCTAATAATCAGCTTTGTGTTACTTTTCTCCCTCCCTTCATTCATTCATCCTGTTGTTTTATCTTATTTAAATGATCCTTTTTGCAGACATTTATGGTCTTTCTGATGAAGCTACCCTTCTTCGTTCATTTCCTAATGCCTTGGATAATGATACCCTTCTTGAGCGTCTTAATAATTCTTTAAATAGTTTCTCAAATGATATAATTTCATCTCTTTCTCTAGATGAACTTAGATCCAAACTTCACCACTTAGAAATTGACCACATATCTAGTTTAGGCTTGGCCAACCGATTTAAGCGTCTCCTCCTTAATTCTAAAGAGAAAACCAATGATTTGAGAACCAAAATTAGCGGTATTATAGATGATAAGGATCGTATCTATGATCAAGGTGCTAAGGCTTTGGCGAAATTCCAAGAGACTCTTCTTGAAGTTCAACTTGAACGAGATGAGGCTAGCCGCAAGAACATCGAGCTCTGCGAAAGGGAAAACCAAATTCGTTTTCATCTTCTTATAAGTAATGAGGATGAATTTGTTTGGGATACGAAAATCTTAGATAATTCCAGAAAACATTTAGGTGTAAATGTTAGTCTCCAAGTTGAGCATACAGCCTTGATTAGAGATATGATTTCTGATAGAGAAGGTTATTAACTGCTCTTCTTTATTAATCTTTTGCTTCTTATGAATTTTCATCAAGTTGATAATTGATTGTCTTTTGCTCACAGATTCTGAAAGTAGATATCGTGAAAAGATTGAGGAACTCGAAGCTGAAAAGGAGGAACTCGCAAAGAATCTTTCTTCTCGCAAAGACAAGTATTCTAGATTAAAGAATCAAATCAAAATCACTGTTGCGAATTTTAAAAATGATGCTATGCATTTTCGCAATCAAACTATACAAATGGTTTGTGACGATCATAGTATCCCTCATTCTGATTATCCTTGTCTCTTGGAAGAGATCCCACAGAATACTCCCAGTCTGATTATTTCTGATAGCGAAGCTGATGATGAGGAATTTGATGGTGATGAAGGTTCTGATGGTGATGAAGATTCTGACGCAGACGAAGAAGGGAACAAAGATGATGAAGGATCAACTAAGAAGTAGTCTTTGTGTCTTTCTTTGATCCTCTATAATACTTGTACATTTATTCCTTCTTTCTGTATATTTGTATTTCTTTCATTTTGACCTGCATTCATTAAAACAATTCTTTCTTGCAATATAGTTAATCAGTTTAATCATTAATTTTTGAATTTTTGTGTATCTATCATATGGAGACAAATAACATTTTCTAATTTCTTTCATTCCCATACTTGCCTCTGTTATTTGTATCCAAATGAGAGATTTTATAAATTTTTCTTATTTTATGCCTTAATTTCGCAGTTAATTATGTATAATTTCGCAATCTTATGCGAAGTGAATTTTGATTCTTTTCAAAATCTCATTCCTGTGTGGTCTTATTTTGCCTTCCTAATTAAATGTCTTATTATGCCACCTCTTGTCATTGCGACAAAATCGCAGGACGTCCTTGCACTTTCATGCAAAAACCCATTGATCTTGCCTTAACTATTTCTTTTGTATTGTGGCTTCTTGGAGGAATGTTGCGACAATATGACAGGCCTAAATATTTTTTGCGAAAATAAAGCCCCATGACATTGTCGTCGTGCGACGAAATCGCAGGACGTCTTCGCACTTTCATGCGAAAACCCATTGATCTCGTCTTATCTTTTTCTTTTGTATTATTTCCTCTTCAGGATTGTTGCACAAATATGACAAGCCTTAATACCCTTGTGAATAAAAAGCCTCATGACATTTGCGTTTTAAGACACTTATCAGCTCCCTAATGGAGGGTGCCGCCCTTATCTCTCCCCTGGCTGCCCCTTCAAGGAGGAGTACTTCTACCATATAAGGTTAGCTCCTCCCATCCAGTCTTAACAACAACCAGTTGTTTTCGCATCCTCTTATCCCTTTTACCTATAGGGCTTATGGTTACGAGACTGCACCCTAAGTGGGGATTTCTTCAGGCTGAGTGCAGTATAAGACAAGACTTGTCAAGAATGGCAAGGTACGCTTCAAACGCCTCTGGCACTCTTGACTCAACCGTGTACCTCGGCGCCTTGATCAGATCTCCACTTCTTGGGAGAGTCCTTATTACCTTAGTCTCCCAACCCAAGTCATATGCTTAAGCTGAGAATCCAAGGTGCCTCTCCCGGATGGGCTTTATTGACCCTAAATCTGCATGACTCAGGTCTGGTAGCGGTGTAGCCTTTCCCTGAGCCATGCAACAGGTACCCCCTTATATGACGTACTTTAGGTCTTACATTTTCCTCTTGCGAAATTGTATTCGCGAACTAGGGTGTACGCCATAAAGGTTCGCCCCTTTCTCTTTTGTCATTTTTCTCTGATTGTCTTCTGTAAAATTCATTATCTCTGCGAGAGTCTTGCATATCATCATATTATGTTTGCATTTCGCAATCTCAATTTTGTCATTCAATAAAATATATTCTTGAGAATTTTACTTATTGCGAGAGTGTCGCAACAACTTAATCATTCATACATTTCTTGTTTTTATTACCTTTGCCATCCTCTGCTTCTTTATTATTTTCTGTTACTGCTTCCTTGGTAGTGGTATGTTCATCATTTTTATTCTGAGCTAGCATTAGTTTCACAATATTTCTTCTTGTTTTCTTTCAATTGTATCTACCATCAACCTCTCACTTCTTTGTGTCTCTTTGATTTTGTGTCGCCAATTTTCCTTCTTGTTTGCTCTTCCTTCGCAAGATTCTATCTCATTTTCGTAACACCTCTTTCCTTCAACCCAATCTCCCTTTATAATTCCTACACCGCTGGGGTGAGGGAATTTGATGCATTGGTGGAAAGTTGAAGCTACACCTAGAATCCCATGTAGCCAAGGTAGACCAATTAATGCATTGTAGGGTGATTCTACATCAACGACACGGAATAAGATTTCAAAAGATATTCCCTTCAATGGAATTAGCATAGTAACCTCCCCTTTAGGCTTGTTGGCAGTACCATTAAAACCATATATCTTTTATGTTGATGGTATAAGATCATCATCTCTTCCTCCCATAGTTTTATAAGTATGATAAAAAAAGATGTTCACAGAGCTTCCAGTATCGATTAGAATTCTATTAATTGCCCATGAATCTTTAGCTTCATCATCCTCATCTTCTTTCGGTTTTGGATTAATTTCTAATTTTACTACCAATGAATTATCATGTACCTCTTCACCTTCGGGGATTTCTTCTGCGGTAAAAGAAATGATCTGTATCTGCCATTACTTTAGTGGCGAGATTTTCGCAATATTAATAACTTCTCTTCCATCATTATCTCTTGCGAACACTCTACTTAAAACATTGTCATGAAAATCTTCAATTGTCTTGTATGAATGTACGATAGAGTGACAGAATAGATTCTTTGCTTTTGCACCAACTTATATGAAGAATGTTTCCTTCTTTTTCATTGTGTTTACTTTGTGATGCTCTGGTGGTGGTGGCAATGGTTGAGATTGTGGGTGTCATACCAAAAAGTGGTTTAATTTTCCTTGATCTATCATTCTCGAATAATTCTTTTTACATTTCTGCAATCATTTGTTGTATGTCCATGAAAATGATGATAAGAACAAAACTCATGGCTTCTGTGGTTTGGAGGTGGTTCCGTTCCCATGTTCCATGGTGTTGGTATATTCTCCATCAAAATTATAGCTTCCCATATTTTCTCCACACTTGCATTTAGAGGTGGCATCTTGATTTCTTCCCATACTACCTTGTGACCTCCTTGTCCTCTATTATAGTTTTGTCTTTGACCTCCATAAGTTTCTTGTGGTTGATCGAGTCTTTGAATCTTGTTATTTCCACCACGATTGTAGAAATTTCTTTCTCTTTCATACTCCTCTTGATCTCGGCTTCCCATAGCCACCAGTTTCTGTTGATTGTTACCCGTCACCTTCTCTTGTTGTACTTGCGAAGTATTCGCTACTGTGTTTATTAGCTTGGGTAATAAGCTTGCATTCGCTGTTTGTGAGCTGGTGTTCGCAACTGGATATGATTCCATTTCATTTTGCCTTTCCTCTAGAGCAATATTCTTCTTGAAGTTCTCGCAATTCAGTCATTGTGATCGTATTCTTGACTCTGAAAATTTGGACATACAATAGGTTTGTTGCAAACATAGCATTGATAAATGATAATATAAGATATCTCTCATCTACACGGCCAGCCATTTCGCTACACATAGTTCTCCATCTTTTAGTCAGGTGCTTCAAACTTTCGCCAATCCTTGTTTTAATCCAAACACATCTTCTATACCAGGTCGCGAAGAATTATTACTTATATATGCCCCTAGGAATGTAGTCTGCAAATGATTGAAGGATGTTATTGTATTCTTTGGTAGACCTTCGAACCATTTTAACGCCTCCCTGTTAAGCTGGATGCGAAATATTGCATAATACGCATCATGATTTTCCCATTGCAACATGCACCTCACGTAGGCTTTAATGTGTTGAATTGCACAAGTTGTTCCATCAAAAATGCTGGTTAATGCGGGCAAATTGCATTTCGGTGGTATTCCTCCTAATTGTACTTCCCTTGTAAATGGAGTTTTCGCAGCTTCTTCTATAGCTTCATCCAATTGTCTTCTGCCTACTTCTCCTCTATTATTTAGCATTCCTCTCATTTCTTCTAACTCTTTCAAGATTTGTTTATTTACACCTGAATTTTGATCCATTGGTCTTTTTAATTTCGCCTCTCTTTCTTCTGCGTTCATGTCTTTCTTCTCTCGCGAAATTTTGCATTTCTTCTTCATTATCCTCATCTCGTCTTCTTCTGCGAGTTTCTTCTTCATCTCTATCTTGAATTCGCAATGATTATGTCTCTCATTTTCCCCTTCATGATTTTGTTCATTTCTTATTAATTCCATTCGCTGCTTTCAGCCATCCTCTTTTCTATCGTACTCTTCATTGATATTACCGTTATTCCGGTTTTGTGTACGCCTTCTTTCTCGATTGTCGTGATTGTTCTGGCGAATTGTCTCCTGAAGCTCTTGTTCTTCCATTTCCGCTCTCAATCTTTCACGTTCGCAAATTAAACGTGCTTGTTCAGCATAATGTCTTTCAATTTCTTCTTCAATCGTTGTTGATTTCTTTGAGTTTCTCTTTCATGTAAAATTCTTCCTTCCTTTCTCGATTTCCTTCGCCATCTTGGTCATTTCGTCCCTGACGTTGTCCGTTCTCTTGATTTCTACCCATTTTCCTATCAAAAGTTTCATTTTGTGGAACGTAACGATCATCAGTCTTTCTCTATTTTCGCGATATTCTTCATTAGGATTTGATATTTCTTCTTGAATATTGTTTCCAGCATTATTGTGGGTGAGTTTCGCCTCATTTCTCTTCTAGTCGATCTTGAATATGATTTTGTAATACTTCTCGATCTTCTACTCTGTAGTCTTATATTTTCCATCCTCAATTCGTGATTTTGCCTTGTTAGATTTGCACGTTCTTCTGCCTCAGCTCTTCTTTCTTCATGTATTCTTCGTCTCAACGTTTCTAACGCTCCAATTTCCTCATCTCCATGAATTATTCCTTCATCTGCCTCTTGATTTCTCTCTACCTGTCTATGGTTTCTAGTTTGCTGCTCTTCTTCTACTTCTTCTGCGGAATTTGATTGACAAGTGTGTATACTCACCCTATCATAATCTATATTCCTTCCTTGTACTAGTGTTTTATTTTCTCCATTATTTCTCATTCTAGTAGATTCTCCCATTTCACTTCTTTCTCTTCCAGCAATTCTCTTGCTTCTTCTAACAGTAGTTGGTTGTTCTGATGTATTTCTTCTCCTATCCATTTCTTCAATGTTAATGAATTGCGAGAAATTATGTAAAATTCTTAATCAATCACTCCAAATCTTCACAAATCTCAATATTAGTCTTCAATTTTTTCTAGAATAATCTTCGATGTGTCCCTGTTTCTAGCGTCATTATGTAGTTGCAGAAAATCCTACACTACACCCCTCATATGATTTCATTAATACTCAACTCATTTTTAGATTTTCAATCTTAATTTTGTTGATGAATTTTTGAATATTATTACAAGAAAAGATAAAAGAATCAAGAATAACCTCTGCTCTAGACTTTCTCTCTCCTATTACTTATTTCTTTCTCAAAAAAGATCTCTCTCTTTCCTCACAGTTGAACGACTATTTATAAGGAAATACATAGTGGATGACAGCTAATCTGTCCTTTATTTTCGGATATGGCTTGCGACATTTTCGCAACCTTACAAATATTAATCTCGCAAACTCTCTAATTTTCGTAGGATCATCACATCTTTCTCATGATTTTAGCTGACATCGTTTATTATATCGTTTCTGAAATAGTTGTGCGACGTTGTTGTGTTGTTGTTGATAATTTCGCTGAGATATTAAAGTTGCGAGATTCTGATCCTACATCTGAATTGTAATCATTAAACCATATGCTATGGAATGCCAGCATGATTTAGTTCAAACTTTACAATGTCGGGAATTGATCCCGAATTAGAAAGTATTTTTTCTTTTATGCCGGAAAATCACCATAAGTACACAGAGATTTCAGGTTTAGTGCCGCCGTTGAAATTAACTTCCTAATAATGTCGGAATTCTACACAGATCACTTATGTATGAGGAAAAGAAAGAGTACCGGCATTGTTGAGAAAAGCGTATCCATGCCGGATTTCTAAATTCCTTTGTTCCGGAAAAGAAATCAGTATACCGGCATTGTTATTACAATTTCGACCATGCCGGTTCTGAAAAGAAAACATAAAAATTGACATAGATTTACCAATATAATATGTTCTAAGGCAAAAACAAATGAAATCAAATTCTACAAAGTTTAGCAAGACACACAAAATAACATAAGCAAAGACTAGATTGTTTAACAAACCATACGTAAAGTTAAGATGTTCCAAACCGAAAACAAATGAAATAAAGATGTTCAAAGTTTAGCAAGATGCACAAAAAACATAAAAGAAACATTAACAAATATCTTAGATCACTCGGTTCTTGGCTTCTTCTGAACCCTCTTCTTCGTTTCCATCCACAAGTCCTTTGCACTTGGATCTTCAATTTTGTCTATCTTTTCCTCGACTGTCTTCATTTCTGCCGGGGTCAGCACCTCTCCTTCCTTGTTCTTGCACCGCGAACGCTGTTGTCATATTATTCCGTTAATATGTTAACTTTTATAAGTTTATAGATATACATTCTAATAACAGGAAGTGAACAAGAATTACGTACCACCAACGTGAGGGTCTTTTGAAGTACGGGTACATTAAGTTTTTCAGCAGTTGTGGATGGAGGTTCTTCTTGTGCATGCACTGTTTCGGTGGCCGGGCGTACAACATAAGGATGGGAGTACCTCAAATGACCTCTGAGGAAGCTTGGTTCCGACTCGTAATCGTTTTCCGCCAATTCCCAACCAACCCTATCCAGCACTAGTTGTTGTTCTTCCCTTTCATTCCAATGTACAAGTAGATGAGTTGGTTTGTAAGCCGCCACTGTATGTTGTTCATCTGATAGACATTGAGGAAAATCATGAGAGAAATTGGCATCATATTTACCCGTAAGTTTTTTCTGTTTGTACCCAAGTTGGCGCATCACACGGCGAGGATTATGCATAACAAATTCTTTTGGATGAAACAATGGTCCGTTGTAAAATGCTACATTGTCATGCCTTGCAAAGTGAACTTCTCTTTCGTCCTTATATGGGTCAAACACTACTTCTTCGACAACGATAGAGTCCAAAGCCTCTCTCATGGCGAGTAACCGAATTCTGTTATTGGGCTCTGGTCTATTGTCGAAAAAGTATTTCTTAGATACAAGAATGTGTGGTGCCAAACCATACGTTGACGACTCCAAATATTTGTAGTCCTTGAACAATGTTGGGAAGTGTTCATAAGCCCACACCTACGCAAATGAAAGATCGTTCCAATGAAATGTATAAGAAAAGAATTAATTGGAAAACAAAATAACTAGTTCACATTACCTGTAATACAGTGAAATTCCCATTAAATTGACAAGAAGTCGCCTTAGAAGATCTACGCATCTCCGCCAATAAATGTGCCAAGAAAGCAGTGCCCCATGAATACTCATGAACCTCCTGCAAGGGATCCAAGTATTGTAAGTTGTTCATATGCACCCTGTTACCATTATAGTCGGGGAATATTGTGATGCCCAAGAGGAACAACAGATAAGCAGCGATAGTTTGCTGAATTTGTCCGGCATTCAATTCCTTTCCCATCGTATTCCCAAACAACTCTCTGAGATTGACCACTTTAATAGTCTTTGTCATGGTTTTCTTTGACTTATACATATTTTCTTTTGTCGTTGCATCGTCCCAACCAAACAACTTTTTAGTCAACTCATAGATCTTGGACCATTCCAGGGTCTTGCCGTCATCTTATTTCTTAACGTCTTTTCCAAGGATCTCTAGACCTAATATTCTTTCGACATCTTCATGGATAATGGTCATCTCGCCAAAAAGAAAATGCATGGTATCGGTTGAAGCAAAAAATCTCTCCAAGAAGCAATTTGCCGTCACTTGATCAGTGGCCACATAATTTTCTACCACGGGATACAACCCAGATGCTATTACTGCCGCTTGAACATCCCCACACTCCCCTTCCAAATCCCATGTATCCATTTGTTGATGGCGGCAAACACGGATGGCTTTCTCGTGGTCCTACATAAACACACCAAACAAACATCAATTCACCTGATGTCATATATAAACAATATAATAACAAGATGCAAACGTCTTACATAAGTTGAATAGATCCAACGAGCCCAAGTGTCCTTGTAGTCAAATAAGAGTTTCGGATCTCTCGGTTGACCCCAGTGTTTGCCATCATTGCGTTCTGGAATCATGTCATATTTTTTTGGGAGGCGCCTTGGTGGGTCCTTTTCCTTTTTCTCATCGGCTTCAACTTCAGGTTTTTCCTAACCCATGTGAGGATGAGCCACCTTCTGGATCAGGAGGTACAAATTTCTCCCACTCAGCATCATCATCGCTGCTTATGTCTCCCTCCGGGGGTATCTCCCGAATCATGACCTTACCACGTTCCGGATCATGTCGACTACGTAGAGGCCGAGAAGACTTAGGTTTTCCTTCATCAGCATCTTTTCCCTTTCCTTTCTTCTTTTTGGAAGCTATGGACCTACATACAAAATGAGATTTTACAAAATAAGAAATTCAGAACCGGCATGGCAGGTGAACTAAACAATAATGCCGGCACAACTAACGACATTATAATATTAAAAGATAATATGCCGGTTTTGCAGTACCGGCATTGTATGTAAATATAATCCCATGGCGGTAATATGGGAATTGTCTACAGAGATTTAAAAAAATAAGGTGATCAAAACCGGCATGGATATTGAACATTACGATACTGCCGGCATAGGTGTCGGCATTGAATTTTATAGGTGTTCTATGTCGGTATTCTAATAACTTACATGCAACAAAAGGGGGATACATGACATATAAACCGGCATTGTATTCAAATTTAACGGTAGGACGAAACTAAATAGGAATTTCAATTCACTAAATTCAGTTTCAAATTCACTAATTCAAATTTCCTTTTACCTAGTAGAAACAATACAACATGCAATTTTCAATTTGTGTTTTTTATATTATGAAATAAACCCTAAAAATGCTTCAATAAACATAGACATCACTTACCTCATCATCTCTGTTATTTCCTCCTCATCATCTTGTTCAATAGATGCTTCTGATTTCGATTTACCACCAGGATTAGGTATGGGTTTTTCAGGAGGTCTGCGAGGACCCATTCTTCTTTGGGTTTGAAAAATTGAATGAATTTGGTTCAAAGGATGAAACCAAATAATGAAGTTTAGTGGTTTTGGAAGTTCTTTTGGAATGGCCGGAGAAGTGAAAACAAAGAAATAGAAAGATGGGACCGTTTCCATTCTATAACCGTCAATTTTATTTAATAATGAAGTTTGTAACCGTCACATAAATGGAATGAGGTAGTTTGTAACGTTTACAATGGAGATAATTGGTGGGACAGTTACAATGGAGGAGAATAAGGAGTTAGAATGAGTTGTCGAACTTTCATAAGTGGAATTAAGGGGTAACTGTCACATAAATTGAGTCGTTAACAGTCATAATTCCGGCATTTAGGTATGGTACGATTCAATGCTGGCATTCTGACAATAAGTTTAAATGGGTGTACAATACCGGTATACTATTTGGTTATTTTTGAATGCCGACACTGGAAATAAACTTAAGGAAAAAAATAACATTAACCACATAATCTTAAGGAAACAAATAACAATAACCCAAACAGGCCCTCATACTAATCTTAAGGAAATAAAATTAGAAACATTAACCGCATAAACAACGTTACAAATGAAATGAAGGATCTTAAGCTAATTACAACTAACATCATGTCTTGGGACGAGATTCAAGAAACAAAGCAGCTTCGAAATGCCTAAAAGGCTCTTTTCTTCACTTGAAATATGCGTCCTGAGCTTGATACCTATTCCCTCTGAATTTTGCGAGAAACTCGTTATATTTGCGACATAATTTTATGAGGGCAATTGTGCGATTCGCTACAAACACATCCCCGTAATCCATTTTGCGTTTCTTGCACTTGCCTTCCACAAACTTCGGCATATAAGGACCATCCTCAACAAGACCCAAAAAAAGGTTTGAAGGGCGGTGATCTTCCGGGAGATCCGATACTATGTAGTAATTTTTAATCCATTGGGTTTCTTCCTCAACATCCGATTCTATCTTCGCTTGTTTTACACGTTCATATATCTCTTTAGTTTCTTTGCGATATTTTGCTTCTATAGCTGCATCTTCTTCTACTCTTTTCCTTCTAAGTATCTCTTCTTCCATTGCGGAAAGTGACTTGGTGGTTTCTCCTTCCTTCTAAGTTTTTCTAGTATCATGGGAATTGAGTTGGTGGTGGTTGATGATTGATTCCCTATCGGAGTGGATAATTTTTCTTCGTATAAAAATTCTTTGAAATCGGTAGTTGGTGATTAATTTGCCATCAGAGAAAAGTGATTGATTTTTTTTTTGAGGTATCAACTGCAATAGGTGTATCCACTTTAAATAGATGAGGACACAACGGCTCTTTTCCACTTTATTATTCCAGCATTTTCAGTAACTTAGATCTTACGTCGGAAATGGTCTTTACTGGTTTATGGTTTAAAAAAAATAGATGTTATGCATTCAGTGTTCAATTCCGGCAGTGAACGTAAGATTTTAGACCATGCCGGTAGGATGTACCGGCACTGTAATTTATATAACTTCAAAGCCGGAACTTGGTTTATTGCAGACAGAAAAACCTAAACGACTAGTTTTTTTGAAATCACCCAAAATTCGGCATAGAGGTAAATGTGACATAGGATGCCGACACAAAGTACCAGTATAGTTTACCGTTGGATGTTCATGCCGTTATAAGTGAATTTCTTCACAGAGAAATATGCAACCCTTACCGGCATGGTTGAACAACATGGTTCAACGCCAGTATTTGTGAATTTTAAAAAAAAACTGCCAGTTTTTTGAAAAATAAGACCGTTGGAGATTCATTTTTATATAATACCCACCATTCCTTTGGAAAAATCTACACAAAGCACCCACCAATACAAAAAACCTTCTCTCAAGAAAGCAAGCACCAAAAAATAGATTAATCAAGCACGGTTAAAGTTCACAAGCGATGGGAGATTCATCATCAAGCTCTATTTGCAAAGTAAGTAGATTGAACATTACTAACAATATGTGGACAGTTAAAATCTTCGGTACTATGACACATAACTAATATAATGTTCTCTTACATAATCATCATTATTGGTGTCAAATTTGCAAGTCACCTTCTCATCTAGCTATGGAATGTCCTTTTATTTATTCAAAGTGTAGAAGCTGTGATGGGACACGCCGGTTTTGGGTTGCAAAAACTGATGATGCTGAAAATGGAAGAATGTTTCTAAGGTGTTTGAATTACCCAAAGTGCGATGAGTTTCAATGGTTTGACAAAGATGTTGCACTAGCAGAGTCAAGAGAAAACCACAAGGGCCAATGCAAGCCTATTGATGGGCGTGATGGGTGTTATATGAAGGAAAAGGAATATGTTGAAAGGGAAGATGAACCAATGAAGATTGTCCTTGACACCCCCATTCTAGACGATGTCTTTAAAGATATTTGCGAAAGGCTCAAAGGATCCGCAATTGTTGAAAATGGATGGAAATAGATTATGAGATCATCTTTTACCAAAGTTACTCCATTACCATGTTTTAGTATGTTTTAATTTTAAGTTTGAAATCTAATGTAATAGATTATCTAGGAATGAAATTAATAGAGCATTCACAACCTATTTATAAACAATACCGGCATAGTATAGTCATCAAAATACAATGCTGGAATTATGCAAAACTATGCAAGAGTAAGAAAATCAGATTTTCCGGCATATATTCAATAATTCTTTTGATGCCGGAATTACCTAAAATGTACACATAAACTTGGTCATTTTCATCCATTGTGCCCGGCATGGTTTTGGAGTAAATTGTTTCATGCCGGTTAAATTGCCGGCATAGAATTAACATTGGTTTGAATGCCGGTACCGGTGCTGTGGAACTTAAAAATATTTGAATGCCGGCGTTTCTCGTGTAAAGAAAACTTACAGAGACAACCTTTTACTAAACATGTTCAACATAAACCAAACAACTGAATCGTGCTTAAATGTTCTTCATCAAAGTATCATAAACCAAAAGTAAAGCAAACAAATAAAGAGTTCAACCAAAAACACAACTATAGAGCTCAACAATGTTAGAAATTGTTCAAAACATAACAACCAGCATCCAAATAACGAAACATAACTATGGAGTTCATCACTTGGTCTTTTGCTTCTTGGAAACGGGCACCTTCCTTCTTTCCCCAAACAAAGTTCTTTCACTCGGGTCTTCAATTTTATCAAGCTTTTCCACGAATTCCTTCATTTCTTCAAGGGATAACACCTCTCCTTCCTCGGACTTGCAACCTAACATCTTCTTCAACTTTCCAAGCCGACGCCGCAAGTTTCATACATACAACACATAATTAGTTTATGTATTCTAATATAAAATTATGTGTACATTAAGCAATTAACAATACTTACTAGCAATCCAACGGTCTTATTAAGTTGGGTCATCGTAGGTGGTGCCTCTATAGGAGTTGGAACAGGAGGGTTTTTTTTGGGGTGGAACTTCGACGTCTTCCGGGCGCACGACAAAAGGATGTGACCATTCCAAGTAATTATCCATGTAGGCGGGATCGACTTCATCACCGTTGATCGCAAGCTCCCAATTACTAGTATCTACCAAACGACGCGGTTCTCTATCCCTCCAATGTGTTGGTTCTGGATTTGGATCATACTCTACCCTCAACCTTGTGGAACTTTTCATGGACACAGAAAGGTCAAGCCGATACCTTTCAGTAGAGGCTGTCATGAAGGAGGGTAATTGCTTGTATCCAAGTTGCCGCATCACACTTCGAGGATCAGCCATAACGTATCCCTTTGGGTGGAACAAAGGCCCGTTGTAAAATGCAACGTTATGAGACCTCAAATATTGGCGATTTTCTCTAGCCTCCATGTAAGGGTCGAACACAACATCTTTGGTAGTCATCGCGTCCAGAGCCAATCTCATATCTGTCAGTCGATGATCGTTACCGGGCTTCAGATGGCTGTTGAACCAGTATCTCTTGGCTCTAGGATCCTCGAGGTCATCAATGGGAATAATCTTCAAGAAGGGGTTGTCCTTGAAAAATGTTGGGAAATGTTCATAAGCCCACACTTATACAAATGTGAAATGATACATACAAAAATCAATAAATATTGTTTCTAAGTTCATGATAAGGGTACATGTGAACAATATAAATAAGAACTTAACTTTAAGAAAAAAATTATCTGAAGTAGAGTGAAATTCCTGACAAATTGGTTTGTAACCGCCTTAGAGGACCTTCTCATCTCCGTCATCAAATGTGCTATTACCACGGTGCCCCAAGAATAGATAAAGACATCTTCCAACGGATCCAATTATTGAAGGTAGTTTGCACTAACCCTGTTGCCACTAGTGTCAGGGAATACCTTAGTGCCCAAGATGAATAACAGGTACGCAACAGCTGTATAACGAATCTGTGCGGGGTCCCATCCATCCGTCAAACTTCTTTCCTTTGAGTTTTAAAACTTCTCCTTAAGCAGGGTCAACTTGATGGTCTTTGTCCTACTAAGCTTAGATACATAGAAGCTTTATACAGAAGTTTTGAAGTCCCAACCAAGCAATTTTTTAGTAAGCTCGTGCAACTTCGTCCATTATACCTCAAAAGAATTATTATCTCTTTCTACAATTGATTTTCCGGTAACAATCAAGCCTAGGATGTTCTGAGCATCATCAGGGATCAAGGTCATCTCGTCAAACGGGAAGTGCATGGTATCTGATTCACCATGATACCTATCGATGAAGCAATTGACTGTCACAATATCTGGCTTCACATAATTTTCAACCAAAGGATATAGACCAGAATCCTTAACTACTGCTTGAACCCCTTCATGGTCATTAGACAAATACTAATGAGACGCAGCTTGGTTTCGACAAACACGCACAACCTTCTTATGATCCTACAATTAGGAGATAATAGAATTAAGATTTTGTATAAATACCACACATGAGATTTTGTATAGAAATTCTTACATAGGTTTGATATATAGTACGAGCACACGAGTCCTTGTAGCCAAATAGATACCCCGGATCATAAGAAGCTGCGCCCCAAATTTTACCACGATCAAGGTCGGGTATCATGTCATCAACATGAGGAAGGTGCGAACCTTTAACTTTAACTTTTCCTTTTCCTTTCTCCTTGCCTTATGTGGGTTGTTGACTTGGACCACCTTCATCCACTACTCCTTGGATTTGGTTTTCTAATTGAGTTGGATCAATCTCATTATCTTCCTCCTCACTTTCCTATTCATCTTCCTCATCTTTCTCATCTTCCTCCTCAACAGCTCCGGTTTTACTACGATGACGACCACTCTCCCAAATTTCCCCTCTTGTATTAGCACCCAAACGCTTTTTGTTATTCCCTCGAGGGGGCAGAGACTGAGGAGTATCAAGACCATCCTTCCTTCTTTTCTTAGTGACAACATCTTTAGCTTTTCCTTTGTTAGCCTCCTTTGCTTTAGATCTATTTCAAAAGAAGAACGAATTAAATATAAGACAAATAACTTTAATTTCTACCGGCATACTGAAAAAAGTATCGAATATGCCGGGAGCTAAAACCGGCATAGCTATTTCAGAGAAATACATGTCGGGAGTCACTACCGGCATTGACAAATTAATTTGTATGATGTCGGTAAACTATAGGAAATTCCTGGATAATAAAACACTAGTACCGGCAGTTATGTAAAATAAAAACAAATGCCGGGACAAGGTACCGGCATTGAAAGAAAATTGTCGAGGATGCCAGTAGTAGTTCTAAAGGTTCTGGATACAAAAACTCTAGTACCGGCATGGAATTTAACCTAAAATTGTAAGCCGGTACAAATAACAAAATCCTAGGGTTTTCTATTTATTAGAAGCTTACTACCGGCGTACTCGTAAAAGTTAAAATCAATGCCGGTACTAGGTTCAGAAGTGGTGTTCATCCTAAATACAATGCCGAAACTAGGTTCCGGTGCGGTCTTCAACCAAAATTAGATGCCTAAACTTACTACCAGTGTGGTCTTCGTCCTAGATTGAATGTAGGTACTGATTTCTGGTGTGGTATTCATACAAAATTGACTGCCAGAACTACTGAAACTCAACTGTTTCACTTAGGGTTTCGCGATTTTGACCTAAACCCATAGCTACAAATCGATTGAAACACTAATTAAACAGTTTTAAATTACTTACCTTCTCACAGAAGCCATATTTCTGAGTAGTTGATCGTCCGATAACTCTTGTTCTTCGTGTTCTTGCTCTTGAGCAATCGAAGCAAGCCTTTTCTCTAATTTCTGTTGAGCAATTGATTTTGGTTTCGATTGGGCATCTGATTTCTTTCGTGGAGGCATTCTTATCGGTTGGTTTTAATCGACGAAGAAACTTTTGATTCAACGATTAATCGTTGAGTATATGAAGAACGATGAAGAAGAGGAGAGGAAGATGGAAGAATTTTTTTTCAAAGTCTAACCCTAACACACGAGTATGCCTGCACAAATAAAATGGGGGATAACTGATTTTGGTTATTTGATTTTGATTTTAAGTTTTTATTTTGTGGGAAGGGTATAACAGTCTTTTCATAATGTTTTTTAATTAATCAAAGGGTGTTTTAGTATTTTCGCCCCAAAAAACACCCCTTAACAGACACCATTGGTTGGTAGAAGTAATTCATATCCTCCAATTAATTTTCATATCCCCCAACTGCGCGTTCATTAGTTTGGAAACTTTCAAAAAATAATAAAAAATGATCATATACATTTCAATGGACAAAAATGATCATATACATTTAATAAAGAAGGTTATTATTGGGGCGTCACATTCCATTAGAGGGGCGTCACCTAATAGGACGAAAACGGGTCACCCAGAAATAATATCAAAAACCCCTTATCTCAAATAATTTTGTAATGACCGAATAACCCTTTAGTTAATTTTAATTTTATTTAATTTAATTAGATAATAATTAATTTTTACGGTTGGAATCGATCCAAACCTGGACGTAAAATTGAAATTTACGGCTAGGTTGACGAAAGGAAAATTTAATAAACTAAACCTAGACGTAAAATTGAAAATTACGGTTGGAATTCAACTAAACCTAGACGTAAAATTGAAAATTACGGTTGGAATTCAACTAAACCTGGGCATAAAATCACTTTTATGGTTGGAACTAAAAGAAAACTGGACGTAAAATCGGATTTTACGGTTGGAATTAAAAGAAACCTGGACATAAAATGAGCTTCTACGGTTGGAAACTAATCCAAACCTGGACGTTAAACTACATGCAAATAAAATTTTACGGTTGGAATTAATCCTAACCTGGACGTAAAATCACTTCTACGATTTTTAATTTTTATTTTAGTTAAAGGGTAAGCTAGACATTTTGTATATGTGTTAGGATATCCCATAACTACATTTTTGGACATTAAAAATCCAAGTGAAGCCCCTCTATTGGAGTGTGACGTCCCAATAATAGCCTTCTTAATAAAATAGTGCATTCCAAACGTTGAATGCATTAATTTTTTTTAGAGTGCACCAATAATGCATTCCAAACGTTGACACGTTTATTGAACTCATGTTGAATGGTCACCAACACTCTATTCGAGTGTCCAGTAGGGGTGCCCCCTCGTACTGGACTAGTCAACTGGTCATAGTGAATTAACTGGACTCAGTCAAGTGGTCATAACACATTAACTCGACTCAATCAAGTGGTCATAGCTCGCTAGTCACATTAACTGGACTCAATCAAGTGGTCACAGCTCGTTAGCCAGGTCGGAGGACTCAGTCAACATTAGAGCAAGTCTTATGGTGGAAGAGTTCCATCTTCCATCTTCCACGCCACCTCAGCATTTGGAACCGTGGATGGAAGTGCAAGTGTAGTGGTGGAATAGTGAAAACGCTATTAAGAATAACGTTTTTTTTCTCAGCCGTTAGATTTCAACAACTCATCCTAAATCTACGGAAAAAAAAACTCTATTCTTATTGGCGTTCAGATGGATTCCACGAACGCTTCCACGAAACGGTGGAACCTTGCTTGGATTTTCTGTGGAAAACCCCAACTTGGAAGCCATTAGACTTGACATTCCATGATTTTTCCACACTTGGAATAGGTTGGATTCCACCATAAGACTTGCTCTTATACTAAGAGGATTCAATTAACAAAACTATTGTCGAAAGTCATAAGTGTGTCTTTTTTAATTTTTGGCACGAAAATGTCACCTTTTTTCAAATCCCTTCTCGGCCAGCAACATCCATTGAAAAATCAGTTGAGAGACTCTAATATTACCGTTGGTGTTACATATTTATACTTTTAAGAGGTTACATGATCAGTCAAAGATCATCATAAAAAAGTGTTTTATTTAAAATATAAATTATCAATTTCATATATCTTAGTTGCCAGGTCAAAGATACGAAACCATGATGTTATAATTGTCAAAAAATTACCATTAACAAGTGAGTTTTTCGATTCGTATGAACTGAGAATCCACGATTAGCTGTCGTCGAAGAATTTTAAAAAAAGGAAGAAGAAAAGATAACGGAGAAGAAGAAAAAAGATTGATTCGCCGTGGTTTTAGGCTTACTTTTTAGTTCTTGATTAGATGCAAATTAATTATTTAAGGTTAATAAAAATAATGAGGAAGGATTCATGTAGGCTAAATGGACACTATCAAACATGATTTGTGCAATTTTCTCATCAAAACTCAAACGACAACTAATGTATATCTAATATTTTGAAATACGTTTCTCTTATGAGACTCTATATTCCTACCAAAATTGAGCACATCGAGATACTAAGCCTCACCATCTATCGATCTTAATTTCAACCGTTGACTTTTAACAGCTGATATTCGAAAGGGCAGATGATGATTTTATACGCACATCATGTATGATAGTGTCCATATAAGAACGTCCATGGATCGTTCCTCGTAAAAAAGTACTCTAATTATTTAAGAGTATTACATTAACTTGTTGGAAGCCTAACAAGATAAGCTCCAACAACATACTACTACATTAATTGAACGAGTTACTATGCTAGCCTACTAGCGAACCTCATGAGTAACCTAGCCAATTAAACCCGAAGAGGATGGGGGGTGGGGGGTGGGGGCTGAGATTGTGTCACAACGGGAGCAAGCTAACTCTACCTTCCACGTTAATTCTTGCAATATTAGGTCATTGGGGGTTCGAACCTGGGACCTCCTGGAGCTCATCAAATTTTTGGAAACGAGGATGACCAGCTGAGCTAGGAGCCCGTTCTTTTTGTTTTAAGTAATAGGTGCTGTATTATTTAAGTAATATATTTTTTTTATGAGTGGTGTCGTGTTCATGTTCCTAGGAACACAAACGATGTAGCCAATAATCCGGCAAAGGAAGCTAGAATTAGTCATATTTCTTCTTTTTTTTGGGTCCTGAAACCTCGTCCATGTGGTTGTCAACTCTCATTAGAGAGAAACTGATTGTTGCGGTATGATGATGCAATAAAATTTTCTCTTCCTATTAATTTTTTTTAATTAAAACTAATCAGAGAGCATTTTTATTATGAATGAACTAGGTCCATCCCTCGGGCGAGATGAAGCCGATACGAGTCAGTCGAGGCGAGGGTGTTTCAGTAAACTTGTCGCAAATAAATAGGGCTGCACAACGGGTAGAGTTGGTAGTTTATGGCCTATACCCGCCACCCTACCCGTTTACTGGCGGTTAAGAAAAATTTTACCCGTCACCCTACCCGCCATTAAACGGGTAAGATCCTACCCAATCCATTCTCTAGCGGGTCGGGTAGGGTGGCGGGTATAACCGTTTTTTTGCAAATCCAATGATTGTTTGCCTCATCTCTTTCATTAACCAACTGCAGTGGTTTATGGAGTTCCTCTTCATTTTCTTTCTCAGATGAAATAACTTTCTTCTCTCTTTCATTAACTATCTGCAGTAGTTTACGGTAGACGACTTCCTCTTCATTTTCTTCCTCAAATGGAGTAGCACTTGAAGAACCTGTTCTCATGTAGAAATGAGTGTCGTCCTCTTCCTCTTCATTTCTAGCGGAGCCGGAGTTTATGTCTTGAAAAACATTCCACTGGGATGTATATTGTTTCAATTGACGCACATTGCTCTCTGAGACTCTCTGACTTTCAACTTTCTTATCATGTTTAGAAGCCAGTTTCGGCTTATCAATATGCAAGGATTCAAACAGCGGGACCAAATTACCGGTCTGAGTACGGTCAAGTTCAAACCAAAAATGATGTTCAGTGTGGTAGTTGTCTATGAGTACTGGCTTAGAAGAAGGAAAGGAAATTAGGTTTCTTACAACCAGAATAACAGGTCGAGTTTTCCAGCTCAAAGTCATAATAGAGCATTTTTCTCTTGCTGCCGGCTATGGATTTTGTCGCCGTCGACTTAGCCATGGAACTGGCAGATTTCTGGTTACTAGTTACTAGTTTCAACGGCTACTAACGGCTGTTAGATAAATAGGCGGGTAGGGTAGGATAATTTCGAGCTTTACCCATCACCCTACCCATCTAACGGCGGATAAGAAAATCTTTACCCGTTACCCTATCTGCTAAATAGTGGGTAGGATAGGATACGGTTAAAACGCTGGTGGGTAGGGTAGGATTGGCCCAAATAGTGGGTACGCTGGCGGGTAGGGTAAGATTGGCGGATATGGGTAGGGTATGTGCACCCCTATAAATAAACTTATAATCCCTAGATCGAATTTGGTTTCAGTTTAACTCCGTTCACTTCGTTTTCTTCAGCCTCTCTTACATAATCTGAAAATTTCTACTCAGACAAGGTATGTAAATCGACGCAAGATCATGAGCTAGCTATATAATTTTCGAGAACTTCACTCTGATTTTGTCATTTGTGTTGTAATTTCTATTGAGATTTGGGTCTGTGGTGTTGATTTGGGGTTAGGGTTTTGAGTTTCAATTGAATTCGTCTTTTTTTGTTGTAAGTTATTGAAGTCTGAATACCAAATCAATGGAGGGGTGTTCTTAAAATGCTTCTCTATTAACTGTGTTGCTATAGAAAACAGGGGTTTCCAAAGTTGATAAGAGGTAAGTTAATCTAAGGGGCATATTGGGTGCATGTTCAATTTAAGTTGTTGCTTTTATTCTTCCTAGAACAGAAGTAACACCAATGTTGTTAGACTGATTTTTTCTTTCTCAGAGGTGCTTGAATATGATAATTTCATATTTTGACATACATATATGATGTTTACTTTTGGAAAGAAGCTATTTGTTTGCTGTGCTTTACAGTATGTACCTGAATTGAATGAAAGTTGTGATTCAAGATCGTCTTGCACAATTACTTGGATTTTATTAACGTAATAGGATCGTTTGTCATGTATTTTAGTTATTCTTAAACGTTATATTGTTTGTTAGGATTGCTATTTGATGTAAAAACCTGGAACCATTCCATCCAGCAAAACATGATCTGTTATTAGCACTTAACAGGACCTTGATGGGTGAGTGTTCGTAGCAAGAATGACACTGTATTTATGTTGAAAATGTAAACAACTATGGAAACATCCCTTTAGTTGTTAGAGAGTTTAAGGTTAGTGGTTTTTTATGTGGTAATATTGTGAGCATGATGCCCATTGTGGTTGGCGTCCTGCAATACGGGATTTATTGCAAGGTGTGTGTAGCTTAGCGGTGATATATGTTAATTTGATAGTATTTCATTAACAAACATTTGTTTCTTTTGGTTAATTCGAAGTATTTTATTCTATCTTAACATATGTAGAAATTATATGTATAAAAATTGGAACCGTGATTTGGAAAGGGAATCCCCCGGGGACAACGTTGTACCAATGTCTCGCTTGGGACCGAGACAAACCGGAATCCGAGATCAACTACATTGGTCGGAGGCTTGGTTGGAGCCCCAAGATAACATTCAAGTTTTACTATAAGGCCTGGTCTGTTTAATATATCAACCGGGTCATGAAATTTATAAAAACTAAAGTTCGGCCATTTTTTTGTTTTTATTGACATCAGGTATCGACATAGCGGGGAATCGGGGATAGTCTCTCAAAAATCACGTCCATGGCGACCAAAGCTAAAGCTTCACTTTTTTCATCAAAGAAGAAACTGATAAGAAGTATCAAAAAAACAGCAGACGACGTAGATTCATTACCATGGAAATCTTCTGTTTCTCAAGATGACGATCCTTTAGCTCTTCCTCAAGGAGCTAACGATTTTGATGGCGGTCTCTCTCTCACCCTCTCTCTCTGTAATTAGGTTTTCATATTTTAATTTATGGATTCTTAATGTTGTTTGTTTTATTTGCAGGTTTTATTTCTCTTGAAGAGATTGATGAAGTTGATTATGGTGTTTTGATAAATAATCCTTTTGAATCCAAGAAACGGCTTCGTACTGAGGACTCTGGCGACAATGAAGAGAAAGTTGACAAGAAAGTAAAGAAACCAAAGGCTAAGAAGAAGAAGAAAAATAAAAGTGTCATAGTTTCTGGTCAGTAGCAATTTTCATTTATTAAATTCTGGAACAAATTTAGGGATGTTGGTTGTAATTTTTGTTTGATTTTTGTGATTTACAGAAGGGGATTCTACGAGTTTGGGTGTAGTAAAAGACGATAGTGACATTAAAGTTGAGATAGCAGAGACAGTAGTTGATGAAGCTGAATTTTATGAGTGGAAGGCATTGAGGCTTCATCCATTGTTATTGGAATCGATTTACAAGCTTGGGTTTAAAGAACCCACACCTATTCAGAAAGTTTGTATTCCTGCTGCTGCACATCAAGGAAAGGTTGGTTACTAGCTAAAAGATTGATGATGTTAGCGTAGGCACGTTGTATTGACATCTTTTTGTGGTATTAATCTTGTATTTTACTGTAGGATGTGATTGGTGCGGCGGAAACAGGATCTGGGAAAACACTTGCTTTTGGGCTTCCAATTTTACAACGTCTACTTCAAGAGCGAGAAAAAGCAGGCGTATCACTTACGGAGAGAAGAAATGATGTGGAAAAAGGAGCTCTTGGAAGTACACTTCGGGCGCTCATCATAACTCCTACAAGGGAGCTGGCATTCCAGGTACCATGTAGTTCAACATCTGTTTTTTCTCTAAGTTTTGTAATTAATGCTCCCCAAATGTATATATCATTAACGCATATCGCCTGGCTTCGACAGCATACAATTACTAGTTCACAACTTCAAACTAAGGTGCAACTTAAGTGGCCCAAACTAAACTACTGTTAACATTAATTATTAAGAATCTGAGATTTGAGTACTATGGTTCGGTTTTGGTTACAGATATTGGTGCCACAGTTTGGTTTGTTTTTGTTTGTTTGTTGTTAATATGCTCCTCTTTATACAGGTTACTAATCATCTCAAGGTGGCTAGTAGCTTGACAAACATCAGGGTTGTCTCAATTGTTGGTGAGATTTCGCCAGAAAAGCAGGAAAGACTTCTAAAAGCAAGGCCTGAGATTATTGTTGGGACTCCAGGGAGGTTATGGGAGTTTATGCAAGGAGGGAATCCACACCTTGTTGAGGTACTCTCGAATTTATCATTTGTAACTTAATTGTAAAATTACTACTTTGCTATGACCAGTCAGCAGTGAGAAGGTCGATGACTTTGCTGCTTACATTTTTGTAGCGCTGTTGACTTGTTATTCTAAGATGCACCTTAGAATGTGATGCAGTTCTATTTTACAGCCTTGTATGGCTTTGGTACCCATTAGATGCTATATAAGTGATCTGTGATAAATTGCATTAGACCAACTTGTTTGGTTCCTTGCATGACATGAGACGCAGTGACCCTTAAGCCATAACCATATTGAAGAGACACTTTTTTCAGCAATTGTGGATCAATTATAACTTGTGTACATCTTAATCAGTCAACCTCCTTTTGCAGTTACATTCGCTGTCATTCTTTGTTCTAGATGAGGCTGACCGTATGATAGAGAGTGGTCATTTTCAAGAGTTGCAGTCTATCATTGACATGTTACCTATGACTGCTGCACCTGATGAAGGGAAGTTTGAAAATTCACAGAGTTGTGTAACGGTTTCAAACATCCAAAGGAAGAAAAGGCAAACATTCGTCTTTTCTGCCACTATAGCATTATCTTCTGATTTTCGTAAAAAGCTAAAGGGTGGATCTCGTAAATCCAAACAATCTTTGAATGGCGAGTTGAGCTCTATAGAAAAGCTTTCAGAACGAGCAGGGATGAGGGCAGATGCCGCAATCTTTGATTTGACAAATGCTGCAGTTATGGCGGATAAATTAGAAGAGTCGTTTATTGAGTATGTGGTCTCAAATCTTTGATTTGACAAATGATGCATTTTGGCTTTCTCTACCTTGTGACATCGTTTGTAGTTAAGTAACTGGGCTAGTTCAATTGTGTTTGTGCAGATGCAGGGAAGAAGATAAAGATGCCTATCTATATTATCTTTTGAGTGTTCACGGGCAAGGCCGGACTATTGTTTTCTGTAGGTCAATAGCAGCTTTACGTCGTATTTATTCGCTTGTGCGCCTCCTTGGCATTAATCTGTGGTCTTTTCACGCTGACATGCAGCAGCGAGCACGCTTGAAGGTACTTTCTTCAGTGTTAAGATATTTGATCTTTTCCGTGACCTATTCATCCTTAATTGTTACCTCATTGATTCTTTTGATGATATGGAAGTAGAAGGGGCTAACAACAAATAGATGTCCACAAATTACCTATTGAGCTGGTGGCATTTCACTAACTCAAAGACTACCAGAGAAGTAAATAACAGTGAAGGAAGAGGCAGTATGAATTACTTGTTATTTTTCTTTTATGAGAGTTTGAATTGAGTGAAACTTTTTGTTGTTCAGCTAAACTATATCTCTCCAATGATTTTTTGCTTGTTTGTTCTTCCACGGCTTACATAAATTTTACATGAGGGATATGGCATTAAGAAAGAAAGCAGTAAATAAATATTTTGCTTCCAGGAAAAGTAATCCCAAACACTGAAACCTACATTTTGGTTTAATTAATCACTGTGTGTCGGTCTGAGCAATGGAAATAGACCTTGTTGATGTGCCTCTTTGGAACCTAGTGTGGATCAGCTTCATCTCTTTGCATTATGATATATATCTTGAGAATACCAATATATATTTCTCTATATATTTCCGCAACATGTAATCCATGTACACCAGTGTATATTCTTATTTTATTTTATTTTTCACTTCTTTGTGTGTAAACTAGCACTAATGATCTTCTCTTTGATCTCTTGGCTTTTCAGGCGATGGATCGTTTTCGTGAAAGCGACAATGGTATACTTATTGCTACTGATCTTGCAGCAAGAGGTCTTGATATCCCTGGTGTTCGAACCGTTGTCCACTATCAACTTCCACAATCAGCTGACGTAAGTAGATTCAAGGAAATGTTGGTAATGTTAGCTGTTATTCTGCAC
Organism: Papaver somniferum; assembly: GCF_003573695.1. Classification (NCBI taxonomy): domain Eukaryota; kingdom Viridiplantae; phylum Streptophyta; class Magnoliopsida; order Ranunculales; family Papaveraceae; genus Papaver; species Papaver somniferum. The sequence continues at coordinate 17,785,134 of NC_039366.1, forward strand.
TGTTTTTTTGACCTCCTAACTTGAAGTTATTTGTTGTAGGCTTATGTGCACAGATGTGGAAGAACTGCTAGAGCATCTGCAGACGGTTGCAGCATTGCATTAATCAATCCAAAGGATAAACCAAAATTTTCATCCTTGTGCAAATCTTTGCAAAAGGTGAATTTCCTTGGAAATGAAGTAGTTATTTGCAGGAATATGTTGCAATCGAGTATTTTGCATTTAGCATCTTACTATATGTGATGACAACTAGTTTTATTTGTTTTCAGGTAAGTCTTCGACGGTTTCCTTTAGATAACTCATACATGCCAGAGATTATGAAAAGATTATCTATTGCGCGCCAGATAGATAAGATCATGCTCAAGGATTCCAAGGTAACCAGATTATATCTTGGGTGAGGATAGTGCATGCATGGTATATTGTTTGGTTTACTTTCAAATTACCATTTAGACACAGTTTTACGCTGAGTTTGCACACGAAGTTTAATTATTAATTGAATTTCCAGCTTCCCATACTTCTAGTGTAGGTAAGTACTAAGTAGTGATGGTAACACTAATTTCACTTCACCAACTAAATTATTTCGCAATCTAGTTGTAGAAATGTGATGTCCTAAAATAGTGTAGCCAAACAAGAACTTCGAGTTGTGTATGGCTTGTTTGTTTCGTGTGCTTCTTCATATGTTCCACTGTTTTCCAGGAAAAGGTAAACAAAGCCTGGTTAGAACGTAATGCCAAATCGGTAGATTTGGTTGTAGACGAGGACGACAGTGAGGAAGAAAGAGTGAATAGTCATAAACAAAGAAAAGTCACCTCGTCTAGATTAATCAAGCTGCAGACGGTATCTCCTAACTTCACTCTTTACCTTATTTCTACATAAGTAGTTGATCTTGCTGTTGAATGTTTGTACATGGTACACCAATCTGACGGGAAGTTCGATCTGGATAACCGATGAATTTTTATTGCACAACTTCAGGAGTTGAAGAGCCTGCTTTCCAGACCTTTACAGCCAAAATCATTCTCACATCGCTTTTTGGCTGGGGTAATTTCTATTATCAAACTTTTACTAGTCTGTTGCTTTGATATTGGCAGCTATTTCAGTCGTTTCCCTTGTTGTATGTTCCTGTTTTATATCATTATTTTGTTTCCCTTGTTGTATGGTTTCTTATTTTTATATCATAACTTTGTATTTCTCAGTCTGGCGTTTCGCCTCTACTCCAACGCCAATTGCAAGAATTATCAGCGAAGCAGTATGGAGCCACTTCAGGCAATGTTGGAGAAAACAGAAAAAGGAAACTAGTTGTTATTGGGCAGGATTGTATGGAGCCACTTCAGGCACTTCGTAGCGGCGGGCATGAGGTATAACATAAATGAGACATATTTAGTAGTTTGTATAGACATTCCTACCGCGTTACACAAAATTTGTCCTTTTATAACATAGATCAATTATCTGGCATTACGCATCATCATTGTGTTGCTCTTTTTTAATTGTTGATTCAATTTCCATTTTAAGGTTTCCATGAATGTGAAAGAGACGTCGGGAAGTGGAAGGAACATCATCGAGAATGCAAAAAGAAAGAAAAGAGAAACTAAAAACCGTAAGTGTATTATTTATCTGTATAAATATCATGTTTCTGCAATTTATAAATGAGCAGTGCTGTAATTTTACTTTCATCTCCCAGGTGCCCGTGACCAGAAGAGAAGAGACGTGAAAAGACTGAAGAGTAGAAGAGCTTTTTAGGATCCCATAACTTGGAAGAAGTGTGATGAGTAATGGAAGAGTTGTTATGTATTTATTGGACTCCAAGTTTAACCCAAGGGGAATGAAAATCCAATTTTGGCCTTAGTGTTGTTTCAGTTTTTGGTTCTCATAATCTGTAATGATGGTAGCGCTCTTCCTAGTGCTTGCCAGCTTTGGCTCAAATTTGGATCGGAACTGCTTATTACTAGTTGTAGCTCTCAAATTTTGTGTACTTGCTGATAAAGAGAAATTTCCATGGTTGCAACTCGTTTAAGAGTGTCTAGTTTAGTACTACCCCAGTTGATGTAAGACGTCCCTCATTGTTTACTTAGCATAGAGCTACATGGCTTTTACCTGTTTCCTAATTTGAGTACGTCAATTTATGGTTTTATTTTTTTGTTTAGGAATTCTAATTCAATCATAAAAGACCCGGGGTTTGTATCGAGCTCTAGCAATGAGACTACCATCTTCACTCCTCCCATACACAGAAGTGACCAACAATGCTTCAGCAACCCTACAAAAAAACCTGTTCAAACATCAATAAAACAGACACTCGCGCCACTCCACCTTGAAGACTACCATCTTCACTCTGACAAAAATAAATACTAAATTCAAAACTTATCCTGCTAGGCCTGGGTGTCCTTGTTAATCTGAAAGGCAATGTCATATATAGAAGCACTGGCGGTAGAAAAATATAGTGACTGGATTTTTACCATCTCAGAAATGCAGGTAACATAAGAAGTTAAACTTCCTTCTAAACATCAATCAACGTCAGTTTCACACGTTACATAACAAAAAAAGTTCGAAAGATTACACTGCAAACGAAGGCTGATAATATTTCTTGCTAAGTCAGTCAAGGTATGAGCAGGAAGGCTCAAACTAGATGTATTGAATTGACTGCCAAAATCACCAGGAACAAATGTATAAAAACAATCACCCCAAATTCTAACTCTACGGAATCAATTGTATACACAGGTAAACGGTAAACCCAAAGCTATAATTTAGAATTCCGCAACCAATAATCTACTGAATGGTAATTTTTAGGAACAAAAGATCAAAAGTGAAGAGACAACCTATTTCTAACGCGTAGCGAACAGACTCAGCGGCAGAAACCATTAACACATAAAATTCAGCAAGACTAAGATCATTTAATGTCTATGCAAAGAGGCTACAGTGAAAGAAGAAACAGTATAAGTTACCCATTTGTAGAAAGATAGCACAGATATCCCGGATTGCAGGCGGATGTAGACTTTTTTATCGGGTTGTTCTGCATTTTGATCGAGAACCCTTGACTAGGCTCTGCTAATTTAGCTGTTCACCATTCAAAGCGAAAGTCAACATTTTCTCCTTATTGTAATATGTAGTCTTCTAAAAGACCAGTGGAATGTAACTCCACCTGAAATGTTGATAGAGGTGTATAGCTCTCTGGGTCTTGATAACAACTACATCTAGGTCTTCAGGTACATCTACTCTTCTATTATATATTTGAAATCTATAATGAGAAGGGAAACATTTAAATCTGTCTCATAATTTCTTTAGTACGGGAAGAGCGTCGTCGTTGACATCTCCACTCCATTTAATTCCTGTTCAACAGTGTAACAAACAAATTGGTTTCAGAAAGGTAGTGTAGTACAACATTAAGAGCATTAAAACAGATACACAACATAAAGAAAGTTTCTTCTCAAAGTTGAAACATAACACAAAAAGCACTGTTATGTTATAATCAAACTGTGAACACGTAAATCACGAAGGCATCTACATGTTCACAAACAATGTTCGTACTCTAGGTACAGACTCACACTGATGATACATTTGCATTGATTCCTTGGCTCAAAACCCTCGGGTTTATCACAGCCTCGTCTAATAACATCGCGAGAGGCGTTTACGCAGGGGAAGATAAAGAAAACAAAGTATAAAAGTAAAGACTCATGGAGCGTTAAGCGAATATAAAGTGCTGAAATGTCAATAAGACTGGGATTTACGTGGTTCAGCACTAAGGCCTACATCCACGGGGTTGTTGTTTCACTATGTACTTGGTGATTACAGAGATAGTCGAGTGACTTTGGAGTTTCCATAGGTCTGTATATTGTAAAGGACAAACTTACACTCACAATCTTTCTCTCCTTAGTTTTTCCGATCCCCTTCACTCTTGGTGGAGAGGAGGTATTTATAGGGTTAGAGTGTGGGACCCATTTCTGAGGGCCGTTGGAACCTTATCTTCTTGTGTCCATCACGCGGAGGTCTTCGTTCCTTACTTGATCACGCAGAGCCATCCTCGTTCGTTCCACGGGTTGATCGACACGTATGCTGCTCAGGGTGTTTAATGCGTGTAGTTGAGGCGCATGCTCGTGTCAGACAAGTGTCTTCTGCCCCTGTCAAGTCCATGTCAGTTAACCTTCTCTTCACCGTTGATCCTGGCTTCTTTTGGGGATGAGGTAAAGTAAATCTTCGGGAGTTATTTGGTGCTCCGCGGTACATCGTGTTTTCGGTACATCTTTTAACTTCTGCCCTTAGATTGGTTCGGGCAAAGATCCGACGTCGCCGGGATAGGCTTCTTGGCTATGGGTGTGTGTAGACCTGGCAAACGGGCGGGGCGGGCCTGGCTTGTTACGGGTTACACGGGTTCGGGTTAACACGGGTCAAAACCCGCGGGTCGATATTCTTCACGGGTGGTCATTTCTTCAACCCACGCCCGTAGCGGGTTAAGCTTGCGGGTTTATGGGGTAACCCGTTTACATTGCAATTTAATCAATAACTCCATCAGTTGAACCACAACTATACTGCATCTTCATCAAAACCATACATACGAATCATGTCGAATCATTGTTGTTCAGTTCATCAAATGTTTCACTCAAGTAATATTATATAATCAAAATGAACTAACTACTAGTTAAATTAACATTCAATTACATCTCAATTCAGCATCACCAGCTAAACAACTTCATCTCCATCATATACCCCATCACCAGTTCACTCTATAACTGCTCAAACCATCACTTCAATTCAAAATTAAACTCCACATCCCATGTATCTCAAGTCTCAACATGACCTGAACTACAGCCACTTCCAGTTTTCTTCCCCACAGACCCAATTCCAAATCAACTAACCCTAAGTAGGATGAACCCTAATTTCTTACTCAATTCCTACATAAACTGAATTTAACCGCAAAGCATCTAACTATTCTTCAATTGAGAACAAACCCAAAACTAATTACTCAATTATCAATCAAAAAACACAAGAAATATACATTAGACAGAAACCCTAATTTACCTTTTCAAAGACTCGTCATTGAATCAACTTCAAAGCTTCAATTAACATCTACCCATAATTCTTCATATATCAATAGATCCATAGTTCATCTTCTAAGTCTTCAGAACATCAATCAACTCTATAAACCCCAATTAAACTACAACAACATTAATCCCTTCGTCTCCCGAGTTCAATCAACTTCAGTTCTAACTTCATCATCTTATATTCATCATACTGAACACGTTCTTATGAATTTCTTACACGAAAATTAACTCAATTTTTTGAATTGAGATCGGCAGAAAGAAAAAGAAGAACTTGAGACCAGAAGAAAAAGAAGGCGAAAGAAGAAGAGAGAATAAGAATGAATTACTCTCGACTTTTGGGAGATATGGAATATGGATATAGGCAGACAGGTTCACGGGTTGTACCCGCGGGTTCACGGGTCGGGACGGGTTAACCCGTTTACTCACAAGCCAGCATTTCTACAACCCTAACCCAGCTTGTTTGGCCACCAGCCGATCCGGGTGCGGGTTTTTTACGGTCCGGGCCGGGTAAATCCGCGGGTTTTGGCTTGTTTGCCAGTTCTAGGTGTGTGTCATCGTGTTTTGATGACTTTGTCTGCATGCTCTCCACGTATCTTCCTATATACACGTGTTTGATGATGAAATATGTACACACAATTTGCCCCTTTTCTTCGGGCTTGAGTGTTTAATGGGAGCATTGAAGAAAACAGACGTTACATATTCTTCCTCTCTCCTAATAACTTCTCCTAGATACTTGGGCATGTTTTTTATTCGTGCATTAACTGCTCATTTAATGGGCACATTTCCCATTCCTCAATTAACTTCCTTCTCTTTCTTTCGAGTATATTAAGGAGAGAAGAAGAATTAATTTCATTCTCCTTCAAAATTAATTTCATTCTCCTTCAAGATTAATTTCATTCTCCCTGTCAGTCTTCATTCTTTGTTCTTCAACCATTAAATTCTCTCCGCCTTAGCATTAATCACGCTCGCTTCTTCTTTGTTTCTGGTTTGTTGTCTTCTTTCTGCTGCTGTTTATGGTGGTAAGGTTTCTTTTCTTTGTTTCTGTTGTTTTAAGCTGTGTTGATTGTAAATTTTCTGCTGTTGATCGTATCTGAGCCTCCCATTTCTGCTGCTGTCGTCCCTTGTTTGTGATGAAGAACATCTTTTAATGCATGTATGCTAGTTTGCCCCTGTTCTTCGTCTCAAGTCGAGGAGGCCACTGTTTTACTTGTATTGATTGGACTTTTAAGTTTTAGGGTTTTGGGGAATTCAAGCATGTGTGCTAGGTTTAGGGTTTCTGTGCCGTGTTGAGATGGACTGCTAATTTTGTGGTTTTTTGATATTTGGTGATGTCCTCGTGTTTGGTTGTAACTTGTTTATGTTGTACCTCTTCGAAGCCATGTCTGACCGTCCGCGACTTCCTTATCAAACTCCGGCTTCCAGTCTACCGAGATCCCCTCCGCGCAGAGAGTCTGATACATATCCACCTTGGGGAGATCTCTCTAGACCGTCTCAAATGGATCCCCGTGGTATTAAAGTTTCTTCTTCTGGGACGAAGGCCTCTCTTCATAGGAAAGGGGATCCCTCGAAAAATCCTTCCGGGTCTCGATACGCTGCCGATCGTGCGGTTTCTCGTCCTCGTGATGACTCTAGGTGTACGCAGACACCTCCTCGTGGTGGCGCCTTCGATGTTCCTCCTCTTCGTTCTGTGGTGCCCGTGCAGCATCCTCTGCCGCCGCCTCCAGTACTTTCTTTCAAAGGGAAGAACTCCAAAGGTGGTGTCCCAAGAGCTGAATCGTCTAAGAATCCTTCTTTGAAAAGAAGAGCTTTCGAGGCTTTTGTTGGTTCGTCCGATCCCGCGGAAGAGGATGAGGCTGCCCCGGTGATACGCATCGTTTCGGTCAGCAAGAAGAAAATTACGTTCAAGCATATTGACCTTGAAGTTTTCAAGGAAAAGCATGAGCTTCAAGCCTTCGAGGTTCGTTTCTATTCCCCTGAGGATGATATTACTTACGAGCTCATCTCGAAGTATCAGTTTGATGAGTTTCACCTGTTAAATACGGTTGGAGCCTTCGAGGAGGGTCTTATGCTGCCGTTGTACAAGTCTGGTGATTTCTTCTATTACGATGTGCTGGCTGGTCGTGAAGGCTCTTCCACCAATACTCACAGTCGTTCAGTGTCGCAATTATCGGGGAATTATCTCCGTGCACTGAGGTAATGTTATCTGCGGATTAAGGGGGAGACGACGATGACGTGTTACGTTCCAAATCCCGCTGAGAGGGAATGGTATACTCCTGAAAACTTCAACAACTCCTTTGGTGATTATGTCAATAGTAGGAACCGTAAACCGTGGAGTGTTAGCCTTCGGAACCTCGCTGCTCCTCGCGGCGAAATTCGTCTGTTAAGTGAGGTGAGCGATGCCAAACTGAAGTATGTTCCAGGCACCGAGGGGTCTAGTCAGCAGAAACTTTTTCCCGCGCGTGAAAGGATCAAGCGTGACCATGATTATGAGTGGCACGCTACTGTTATTGAAATTGTTGGTCCTTGGGCCTACGGTTGGATTCCCGGTCCGCGCGGTTGGCGTCCTTCCGAGAGTAGCAGGCCACGTGAATCTCCTCCTGCTCGTTATGGAGATTTCTGTCCCTGGACGTCGTTGAAGGAGACAAGGAGGAAGGTTCTGGTGCTATACTTCCACCGAAGGGTGTCACTACTGCCAAGGTATGGTTATTGCAGATTCTGGCCACGCCCCTCCTTGGTTGAAAATCAAACTTAAGAAAAAAGAACTCTTTTTGTGGAACGTGTGTTGGTTTTGCAGGTGTCGAAGAAGAAAAAGATTGGGCCAAAGCAGTCTTCTACCATTGTGACGGGTGAGGCTGAGGTTCATGCAGAAGTTACCAGTCCGGTGAACGAAGAGTTTGACGAGGATGAGGAAATGTCTGATGGGGAAGAACGCACTGATACTTCCCCTCCTAATGTCGAGTAAGAGATTGGTGCGGGTTGTGATGGTGTTGAAGGAAGAAATAATACCGCGGTGGCTGACAACAGTGTTATAGCTGATATGTCTGCTCCTGCTGGTGAGGCTGCGGAAACTCTCCCTACCATTTCTCAAGAGGTCTCCTTTGACAGGATTTATTCCGCAGGGGAACTCTTTGACGATGCTCTCGATTTTCCTGAAGACTTCTCTTTGCTTTCCCCCAATGATGATTGGGATGTGCTCGAGGGTTCTGGTAACGAAGACGCTGCTGTTCAGGATGAGGGCGCGGATGATCGCAATGCGCATGTTGATGCCGAAACTTGTGCCGATGGGGCAATATCAGCAAAGGGGAAGTCTGTGGCTGCCTCGCCTTCCGAGGATTTCACTCATCCGCTGACGTTTGAGGGTGAGGATGCCATAATGGATTGGCTCAAGAAAAAGGGTCAGCTGTTTGTCCCCCATCCTGCCCCGGTGGTTGCTGATGAGAAGGATTCCGATGCTTATACCCGTCGGATGATGGAACTATCTTCCGAGGCGCGCGTTTCTGAGATGTGGGGGAAAAGCTTGAGTGTTCCCGAAGCCACCCTCGTATCGGAGCCTCCCACTTCTGTTGCAGACATGATGGCCATAGACGATGGATACCAATATGGTTTTCCACAGCAGCGTGTCTTGGAGGTAAGTCTTCGTATATATATCTTCGTGACAATTGAATCCTTCGGTATAATAATGTTTGCCGTTTGATGTGTAGATCATGAGGAGTGAGCATTGTAACCATGTGCTGTATCAATTCTTTAAAGCGAAATCTTTGAAGCTGAAGGCTAAGCTTCGTCACAAAGAAAAGGAATTATCTGCAGCTGAGGTGGAAATAGAAGAACTGAAGAGAAGCCTTAAAGAGAAAGAAAGGCTGGGTGAAGCGGAGGATGGTCTTCGTTCAGAGCTTGCTGCCGTCCGCGCTGAGTTAGAGAAAACTCGCAGCCAAGTTTCATCTTTCACAGGTTTGGTTCTTTTTCCTCTTTTACCCTCGCAGTTCGTCGTAATTCCTCTATACTACTTAGTTGTTCCGTCTGCGTCTCCCCACCCTATCTCCAGTGGGTGGCGTCCCCGAGCTGATATGGCTTCGAAACGAAAGGGCGCGACAAAAATCTCGTATCAAAGAGTTGGTCGAGAAAATCAAGAGCGAAGCCAAAAAGTGGGATGCTCGTGCCGAGGGATGGCGCGCAAGGCATGTTCAGATGGTTGATATGCAAAATCTGTATAACCATGACCGTACTTTGTTTAATGGTGCGCTGCTGTGGACACGTGAGAATCTGCGGGAATCCCGTGAGCGTACTTCGTTGTTGGAATCTAGAATATGTCTTCTGGAAGAGGAATTATAAAAGGCTCGCTCCCTTCCCTTTCTGGGAATTAAGGAGAGTATGCTATGTCTTACTAGACAAAGGGACGATGCTAGAGCCGAAGTTGGGGCTCTCAGCAAAGCCCTTGCTGCGTCTCGTGCTAAAATAACCCGCCAGGCTGAGTCTGAGAGGAATCTCGAAGTATGTATGTACAGACTTAGCAAAGGGGTATCAGAGATAAACAACGAAGTCAACCACCTTCGTCGCATGGATTCGATGAAGCAGGTAGAATTAGATGCCAGTCAATTTACTCTCGCCAACCTTCAACTAGATTATAAGAAATTATCCGAGGAATATGAGTATCTTGACGAAGCGCGAGATGCGGTTGTTAAAGAGTACGAAGAGGCTTCGGCTTGTGTCGAAGGTATAACCCTATTTCATCGAGTGTGATTGTGTCTTTTCTGTGCTAACTCCCTTGTGTTGTCTTTTTCAGAGCTCGAGGGACAACTCCGCGTTGCAAATGAAAAATTTGAAAAGGCTCAATCTTCCTTAGCGCAGCAGGAAGAACAGACTAATCATTTTAAGAGTTTGGCGGCATCCCGCGAGGAGGCCGTTGGTGCTGCTTCTAAAGAAGTGAATCGTCTATCTTCGTTGTTATCTCAAGCCCACCAGCGGACGACAGTTATTATGCATAAGGCTCGGTGTCAATTGGCTGAGGAGACAAACAAGATGCTGGAGAAGATTGAGCTTGGCCTTAAGACCGAGCATGGCCGTGAAGAGCTATCCGCGTCGTCCAGTACCTGCCTCCTTGCCTGGCTCCTCGGGACCCTCATCTGGTGGGAGCGTCCCTTCAACTCTTCGGAACAACCCTGCTGATGGGGCGGCATCTTAAGTAGAGACCGACATTATCCTTCCGTTAGATTTTGCTAGTATTTTGTAAAAAAATATTTTTGATGTGTATTCCTTGATTGGCCTTGCCGCTTTTTGTAACCAACCTTTATGAAATGGATCATTTTTTGATATACCTGCAATATGTTTGTTTTTATTTTAAGCATTGTGAGGAAGGACACTAAAAACAAAAGAGTGTTTTTAAGTGTTTGGGTGCGATACCGAAGGGAGGTACCTTCGTGATCGTCTTGAGACCTGTCACCCCGCTGGCGAACCCTTGGCCAGAGGATTCCCAGACGGTGGGGGCCGAGGCAACGTTCTAGGATATGGGGTTAAAATATTTACATACACCCATTCCGTCGACCCGTTGCCTTAAGATTGGTTGGGTATCTCTTTCTGCTGGGTGCCTTCCCCCTGGTCTTACACTTATGGACACTGATGGGGGAGCCCTGAGAGATTGTAGATTAACTACTTTCCCCAATATTGTTGATAGGTTTTGTTTACTTGAATTTTAGAAAGCTTGTTTGATTGATAGGTTGAGGCCTGCAATTCCTCGTCCAGAGATAGAAACATGTAGAGCGGTCACGCTGCCTTCTTCTTCTGGTCTTCTTCACGCAGATGCAAAGCTGCGTTGCTCCTATGGGTAATATGGTTTAAGCCACTTAGCATTCCAAGGATGCCGGAGGACCTCGCCTTTCAGATTGCGAAGGTAGTAGGAACCGTTTCCCGCAATGTCGTGTATTATAAAAGGTCCTCCCCACGTAGGTGCTAACTTTCCCCATCTCTTTTCTCGTTGATACTGTGGGATTGTTCTCAACACATACTGCCCCTCTACAAAATTTCGAAGCTTTACCTTTTTGTTGTACTCCCTTGCTAGTCTTCGTTGATAATTTTCCATCTTCTGCAATGCTGCTTCCCTTCTTCCTTCTAGATCGTCCAATCTCTCTAACATCATGTCTGTTGTGAGATTTTTCTCCCATGCTTCGGTCTTTGTGGTTGGCATGAGGATCTCTGTTGGGATGACTGCTTCAGCTCCATAAGTGAGGAGAAACGGGGATTCCCCAGTGGCAGATCTTCGTTTGTCTGTATGCCCATAACACATTGTGCAACTGTTCACACCATCGCCCCTTATGTTCGTCTAATTGTTTTTTGAGGATAAGGGCGAGGGTCTTGTTAGTGGCTTCCGCTGTCCATTTTTGAGGGTATATGGGGGTGGATTTGTTCTTCCTTATTTTGAAAGTATCGAAGAGCATGTCTATGTTTTCCCCTGTAATTGCTTACCATTATCGGACACGATTTCTGCTGGTATGCCGAACCTGCAAATGATGTTCTGGAATATGAAAGTAAACACATCCACGTCTCTGATCCTGGCTAAGGCTTTAGCTTCCACCCATTTACTGAAGTAGTCCGTGGCTACTATCAAAAATCGTCTTTTCCCTGACCCTTCGACGAAAGGCCCGACGATATCTATGCCCCATTTTGCAAATGGCCACGGGCTATCTACAGAATTTAACATTGTTGCCGGCGCGTGTATCTTTTTGGCGAAGCGCTGACATTCTTCACACCGTCGGGACATTCTTGCGGCATCCTGTATCATTGTGGGCCAGTAATATCCTTGCGTTTTTGCTTTGTCGGCTAGTGATCTCATGCCGCTATGATTCCCTGCGTCACCATAATGGATGTCGTTTAGAATTCGATGCCCCTCTTTCCGGGATAAGCAACGTAGTAACGGTCCGAGGAAGGATTTCTTGTACAGGACCCCATCCCGAGATCATATCTTCCTACTTTGGAGAGTATTTTCCTAGCTTGTTTATGATCCGCGGGTAAGCTTCCCTTTTCGAGAAACGCATGGATCACCATTCTCCAATCATCTTCGTTGCTGAAGTCTTCGTCTTGATTTGCTCTTGACAGGATATCTTCTTCGTCAAAATCGTTATGGATGTCTTCTCCTACCTGGTCTTCGATATTTTCTTCCCTTATCTTGATTGGTAGCGAAGGAGAATTGAGATGCAATCGAAGGCTCGTATACCCTTGTTATTTTAATAGCTTCGACGCTTTTGTCCTTCAGCATGGATGATATATATGCTAGGGCATCCGCGTGCCTGAGATCCCTTCTGCATAAGTGCCGGAACTTGATGTTCGGAATTTGTGATGCCAATGTTTGGACCAAGGCCATGTAAGCTGAGAGGGTGTCATCGTACACATTGTACTCGAGCCCTATTTTCCGTATGACAAGCTGCGAATCACTTGTCAGTCTTACATCGGTTACCCCCATCTCTATTATTACACGGAGGGCATGTACGACTGCCTCGTATTCGACGATGTTGTTGGTATGCTCTTTGAATTCTAACCTGAGTGCCTGTACAATCCTTTCTCCGGTGGGTGGTGATGACAATGCCTATTCCTCCTTCCTTATTTTTGGAACCATCGACGAAGACTTCCCATTGTCTTTGACTCGCGGGTTCGAGGATATCCATTGGATCCTTGCTTTCTTCCTCGGCTTCTGGTATTCCCTTAATCTCTTCGTCGTTGTCCAGGGGGGGTCTGCTAAGAAATCCGCCAAAACTTGGGATTTTCGAGAATGTTGAATTTCATGAATGATGTTGAATTGGTCCAGGTGGGTGTTCCACTTGGCTATTCTGCCCACTTTTCCCGCGCTTTTGAGGACTGCTTCCAGTGGTGCTTTGCATGGGACCCGGACGAAGTGAGTTAGGAAGTAGGTTCTCAGCTTTTGAGTAGCCCATACCAATGCTAGGATAAGTTGTTCGATCTTTGTGTAGTTCCTTTCCGCAGAATTGAGGGTCTTACTGACGTAATAGATAGGCTGTTCTATCTTCGTATTGGTTTTGACCAACACTGCGCTAACTGCGTCTTCTGTTGCTGCTATGTATAATGCCAAAACCTCATCAGGATCCGGCTTCTGCAGGATCGGAATTGAAGCTAGGTGTTCTTTGATTTTTTGGAAGGCTTCTTCGCATTCTGCGGTCCATTCAAACTTACTCCCTTTTTTGAGAATATTGAAGAAATGTTTGCATTTGTCCGAGGATCGGGCAATAAATCTGCCCAAGGCTGCTATGGACCCATTGAGCTTCTGCACTTCTTTTAAATTCTTCGGGGATGGCATTTCTACTATGGCCTGAATCTTCACTGGGTCTACCTCAATGCCCCTTTTTGTTACCAGATATCCGAGGAATTTCCCCGAGGTGACACCGAAAGTACATTTCTCTGGATTCACTTTCATGTGATGTTTCCTCATTGCTTCGAAGATATCTCTCAGATCCTGGTGGTGATCTTTGCGCAGCTTACTTTTGACGAGCATATCGTCAACGTAGACTTCTAAGGTACTACCAATCCATGGCCTGAAGATAGCATCGACCATTCTTTGGTATGTTGCCCCTGCGTTTCGAAGTCCGAAGGGCATTCTAGTGTAGCAATAAAGGCCATGTGGGGTGTAGAACGCTGTGTGTGGCTGATCTTCTTCTGCCAGGGCTACTTGGTTGTAGCCAGAATGTCCATCCATGAATGACAGTTCTTCATATCCTTCTACTGCTTCTACCACCAGCTGATCTATGCTTGGCAGGGGATAGCTGTCCTTTGGACATGCCTTGTTGAGGTTAGTAAAATCGATGCATATCTAACCCCTCCATTTTTCTTAGGAACGACGACCATGTTGGATCCATGTAGGGTACTTGACTTCCTTGATGAAACCTGCGTCTAGTAGTTTCCGAAGTTCTTTTTCCACTGCCTTATGATACTCCGGTGCAACTTTTCTAATTTTCTGCCTGAACGGGGGCGTGCCTGGTTTGATGCGTAGCTCGTGTTGGATTACTTTCGGGTCAATCCCCGGCATATCTCCTAGTTTCCAGGCGAATACATCCGCGTATTCTTTAAGTAATTTGGTTAGAGAATCTTCTCTTCTTTCGTCCATTATGGTCCCTACTTTGATCATCTTCGGGTTTTCTTCCGTTCCTATGTTGATTTCTTTTACGGGCTCTACTGGCGTGAACACCGGCTTCGGGTCCCCGAGGACTGGGACGTTCTTTGATTGCTATTTGGTATGTTTCTGTCCTTCGTTGGCTGCTGAAGTACTTGTCTCTGTGTTAGGACATTATCATCTTTTGTCAAACCTCTTCCTGTAGTTTCCTTGAGGAACAGGTCTATGGCCTTCTCTTTCGCGGCTTCTTTATTTTTAATTCTTCGGGTTTTTCGCTGCTCTTCTTGTTCGTTGTTGATACGATCCTGAGTGGCTTGGCACTCTCTTGCAGAGACCCGATCTCCCTTGATTTCCATTACTCCCTCAGGTGTAGGGAATCTGAGATATTGGTAGTACGTTGCCGCCACCCCTTGAGTTTATGTAACCATTTTCGTCCAATAATGGCGTTGTAGGGGGATGGGGCGTCCACCACGCTGAATCGTGTTTCTACTTTCATGGGTCCGCGTCAACTGCAACACGATGTCTCCCAATGGCTTGTGGGTGCTCCATTGAATCCGTAGATGGTGTAATAAGAGGTCATTAGCTGTTCTTCATGGAGCTTCATTCGTTTGAATGCGTCGTAGAATAGAACGTTCACTGAGCTTCCCCCGTCTATGAGGATCTTTTTAAGGTTACATCCAGCCACTGGTAGTGTGAGGACCAGGGGGTCGTTATGGTCTTCCATATCTTCTTCGATATCTTCAGCATCGAAGATAATAGGTGAGTCCATCCACTCTTCGTGCTCGTCCACCTCTATCCCATCGATCTTATACAATTCGCAGCGGTCCTCGAACTGCTTCCGTAACCTCTTTCCTATCTGTGCTGTAAGTGAGGGCCCTGCGGCTTCAGAACACGAGATGGTGTTGATTGTGCGGTTCCCTTCTGGAAGTTGGACTGGCTTGGTTCGTTTGGATCTATCCTCGGCGACATCCTTTCGTATGTAATGTTTGAGCTCGCCAGCATCAATCAATTTTTGGATCATTATTTTGAGGTTTTTACATTTTTCGGTCTGGTGTCCGTTGAAGCAGTGATATTCACAGTAATCTTTAGACTTCTCGGTTCTTGGGGGCTGTTTTCCCTTAGACCATGGCCACTCCAGATTTTCCCTTCCTTTGATCTCTCGCAGGATCCGAGCATAGCTAGCATTGAGCTTCGTGTAAACTTGATCTTCGAATTTTCGGTCGTCTTTTCGTTCGTCATTCCCTTCGTTCCTTCCGTCTTCGTGAGGCCGTTCCACTGAGCAATTCCTTTTGGCCCCATTGGTTTGTTCTGCTGAATTGGTACGGTGAGACCTCTGCGGGTACGCCCTCGGGTTTTCACGCTGGATTTCTTCAAGACGAGCGTGCTTTTCAATAATTATTCGAAGATCTCCCTCTGTCTTAGGCACGCTTCCATGAATCTCAACAAATAGTGGACTCATTCGGTCTAATCCCCACTTGTAGCAGTTGATACTTACCACTGGGTCCACACTTCCTATGGCTTGGCAGATCTTGTGCCATCTGTTAGTGTATTCCCTCGTGGTTTCCTTGTAGCCAATTGCCAGTGAAAAGCTTATCCATTCCGGTGTTAACAGTCCTTGTTGTACATGTAAGTTCTTAAGAACTTTTCTGCGAGTTGGTCGTAGGAGTGGATGGAGTCTGGCGGCAGATTATCAAACCAAGACAATGCCGATCCCTTCAGGCTTGACGGGAAGTATCTACAGAGTACGGCGTCGTTCTGACTCCATCTAGCTAAGACACGGTTATAATACCGAATATGTGCAGCGGATCACTGGATCCGTCATAGCATTCGAACGTCGGGACAGGCATTCAGCGGAATAGGGGTGTTGGCCAGGCGATGAGTTAGGGGCGTGGAGTTAGCCTCTCTCATGACCTCTTCTAACCTTCCCCCGCCTTGTCTACTTTTTAATTGCCTGATCTCGGCCATCATTTCATCACGTAGCTCTTCCATCGCGCGTGATGCCCTACGCTCTTCTGCTCGTGATAGTCTGACTCTCCGTCATTGTAATCTGGGTCGATGCGCTACTTCCCCTAGCCGCGTCTCCATTGGCTGCTACGATGACTCTTCGGTCTCGATTTGGTTCTGGTGCCTTTGAATTTGCCTCATCAAGTTGCTGGCTGGTCTTCGTGCTTAGGGAATCCGGTCTTTTAAATCTTGGTTTTCTCTGGCCAGAGAGCTACATACGTCTGCGTAAACCTGCTGGCTCTTCTTCAATTCTTCAAGCTCAGCCATCAGTCGATGTGATTGGTTTGACCCCTGATTGGGAGTCCCAGCTCGTGCTACTACGGCCATGGTGCCGCCTTCCTATGGTTTGTACTAAAGGTGGTGGAGGTTCAGCTTCGATTGTTGGCATTCCAAATCGGGCGGAGTGCCCACCGGCACAGTTTGATTCTGTTCGTTTGTTGATGGCATTCCGAAGGTTGGCGGGTGCGCGGGTTGATGTGTTCTGGATTCATCCACCCTTTCTTTTGGTTGGAATTGATTCGTAGCAAAGTTTTGCTGGCTTCCGCAGCCTTTGGGGCTGCCGCTGCCGTACTGTACTTTGCCGCTGCTCTGAGGGCGCGGCTGCAACGGAGTTAGCGTTCATAGGCGAAGTGATTTCCGCAGTGTCCTGCCTCTGACTAGTCATTTTGGCTTTTCTCCTTTCTGCTTGCTCCGGGTGATGACCGGGGTTGTCCTTGGTGCTTCCTTTGACGAGGCTTTGGATTTTCCTGCTTCCTGCATCTTTTCCATCGTGCTCCTTTGTTCTTTCTTTTCGTTCTCTTGCACAAGGGAATTTCAAACAGCGAGAAACAGAAATGTCCGTGTGGATCGGGTTAGTTTACGAAATTCCTTACTCCAAGACAGAAAAACTGCCCGAGGGCCACAGAGAACTTTTAAAAATGCGGGTTCATTGAAGGTACGTGGAAAATGCACGTAGATCTTTTTGAAAATTTTCAAAAACATCAACTCCATGGATCTAAAAAATAAATCCATGGATCTAAGCAATAAATCTTTTAACCAGTTTAATTGCTTCGACAGATACTGCCAGAGCTAATGAAGTAGAGCAATCATATGCTAATTTAATATGAAATCACAGGATAAGATAAATCTTTTACCGGGACAAGTCCCTGTTTCTAGCGCCAAATTGTGAACACGTAAATCACGAAGGCATCTATGTTCACAAACAATGTTCGCACTCTAGGTACAGTCTCACACTGATATACATTTGCATTGATTCCTTGGCTCAAAACCCTCGGGTTTATCATAGCCTCATCTAATAACATCGCGAGAGGCGTTTACGCAGGGGAAGATAAAGAAAACAAGTATAAAAGTAAAACTCATGGAGCGTTAAGCGAATATAAAGTGCTGAAATGTAAATAAGACTGGGATTTACGTGGTTCAGCACTAAGGCCTACATCCACGGGGTTGTTGTTTCACTATACTTGATGATTACAGAGATAGTCGAGTGACTTTGGAGTTTACATAGGTCTGTATATTGTAAAGGACAACTTACACTCACAATCTTTCTCTCCTTAGTTTTTCCGATCCCCTTCACTCTTGGTGGAGAGGAGGTATTTATAGGGTTAGAGTGTGGGACCCATTTCTGAGGGCCGTTGGAACCTTATCTTCTTGTGTCCATCACGCGGAGGTCTTCGTTCCTTACTTGATCACGCAGAGCCATTCTCGTTCGTTCCACGGGTTGATCGACACGTATGCTGTTCAGGGTGTTTAATGCGGGTTGTTGAGGCGCATGCTCGTGTCAGACAAGTGTCTTCTACCCCTGTCACGTCCATGTCAGTTAACCTTCTCTTCACCGTTGATCCTGGCTTCTTTTGGGGATGAGGTAAAGTAACTCTTCGGGAGTTATTTGGTACTCCGCGGTACATCGTGTTTTCGGTACATCTTTTAACTTCTGCCCTTAGATTGGTTCGGGCAAAGATCCGACGTCGCCGGGATAGGCTTCTTGGCTATGGTTGTGACCAATATATTATCAAAGAAACCAGTATATTCTGTCCGGGCATAAAAACAAGGCCGTGACCATGCCATTCAACTGCTGGATATTGATACAGATTTTCTCATCCCTATCTTATCGCCATTATGTTCGGCAGTGCTAGTGAAGTATTACAAAAAAATCGAAAACAAACAAAAGAACACGACAGTGGGATTTCATTACTAAAAGGTCAGACATGAGATTCAAAAAATAGAACTGATGGTTGCAACTAAATCACAAAAAATTAAACTTCAATGATTCAGGAACCTTATAAAACTTGTTCAAACATCATCCATAAACCACAAAGAAAAAGTAGAATATGAGGCTGATAATTTATGTTGCTAAGTCAGTCAAGGTATGAGCAGGAAGGCTCAAACTAGATGTATTGAACTGACTGCAGAAATCACCAGGAACAAATGTATAAAAACAATTCACCCCAAATTCTAACTCTACATACTCAATTGTATACACGGGTAAGCCCAAAGTCATAACTTAAAATTCCGCAACCAAAAATCTACTGAATGGTAATGTTAGGACCAAAAGATCAGAAGTGAAGAGACAATCCAAATGTTGGTACAACTGCTGATTCCTAACGCGCAGCCAACTGACTGAATCGCAGTAACCATCAATACGTACAGTTCAGCAAGAGTAAAATCATTTAATGTCTACACAGAGAGGCTACGGTGAAAGAAGAAACAATGTAATTAAGTTACCCATTTGAAGAACGATAGCTGAGGAATCCCAAATTGCAGGAGGATGTAGATTTTTTTATCGGGTTGTTGTGCATTTTGGTTGATAACACCTGACAAGGCTCCGCTTAGCTCATCACTATTCAAATGAAAGTCAACATTTTCTCCTTGTAATCTGAAGTCTTCTAAAGATTAGTGGAATACAACTCCACATGAAATGTTCATAAGGTGTAGCTCCTTCGATCTTGATAACAACTAGATCAAGGTCTCCAGGTACATTCGTGTAAGGATCCTCAAGCTCGTCAACGATATTAGACCGGTCAAGAAACGATTTAGCGGCTAATAACTCGACTAATTAAATACGAATATTAATTAATAAAAATTAATAAAATAATAATTTGAAAATGAAATTAATACCATTAGATAGATTTCAAAAAGTTAAGCGAAATGGACTACAAAAACGCGCAATTCGGATTCCGGACGAAGAAGAAAATATCGGGGGAGGTTTGACTTTCGTTGACCGGTACCGTCGACTTAGGTTGATCAGACCTTGAAACCCCCTTGATTAGTAAAGAGTCACCCCTTAGCATTTATGAACAAGTGGTTATGGTAGTGAGTGTAACAAGAGTGTAAAACTTATCTAACTAAAAATTAAATTCAAAACAAATTGAGTTTTATGTTTATCCCCATGACGTGTGAGTGCATGGAGAAAGGTGGTGGTGTAGTGTTATTAGGAAAACAGAGAGTAGGAGAAGAATTCTATTTTTACGTGGTCTCCTTAGATTTAAGAGAAATGAGAAGTTAGAGTTGAGGGTAGTGAGAGAGACCTTGAGGAAGGAGTAGAGAATTAATAAGAGAGTTTTTATGAGAAGGAGCTAGAGTTTGTGTATAATCAAAAGAAGAGTAGCAAAATTAGTTGATCATGATGATATTAGAAATATTAAAGATTAGATAAGATACAAATCAGAGATGTTAGAATAGAGAATGAGGTTGAAGGAAGTATCATAGTTCTTGATAAACAAAGTGAGGAAGATATTATTGTTGATGGAAAAGTTGATCTTTGTTGATGATGAAGATTGGAAACTTGTAAAAAAACCTTACTAAATGGTTCTAGTATGTCTTTGATGATTTGGGTATGTGTTTTGTATGGGTAATAGCCTTGAACCAATCCATGAAAAATTAATGAAAGTTATGATTTTATATGAGTTGGTGTTTCACTTCCTTAGGTTTGAGTATGAATTAGTTGTATTTAAATTGTGATTTAGTTCAGATACATGAATGTAAATTATAGATGAGTATCTCATAATTACATAGAACTTGGGTTTGCTTAATTTGAGTTTATAAGGAATTAATTATGATTTTTCAAAGTTTACTCGTTGTGACTGGAAATCTGGAAATTCTTGTAACTGCAGTGAATAGGCATCTTCACGGATGTTTATAGGATTGTTAGAGACCGATTTAGTTCTTGACGCCTGAAAGGAAGTTGTAAAAGAGGATCCCATGTTTCTAAAGAGCTATTATATTTTCATTTTGGATGAGAATCAAAAGACTTAGAGACCCCGAAAATTTGACCCTTGTGCTGTGTACAAGTAGAATGATACTTAAAAATGTATGCAAGGTGTTTGATTAATGGTATGAGTTGACTCGGTGAGTCAGTGATTGAGTCTTACCGATTCGGATCTAGGAGCGGGTTTACAACCGGGTCGTGGGTCGACCCAATGGGTCAGTCAAATAGGTTAATGGGCTGGACAGGGTGAGGCCTAGCGGGCTAGGTTTAGAACCATTTTTTAGGGACCATGTTTTTTTTGGGGGACCATGGTCTTATTTGGCCAACCTCCCTATACTTATAAGGGGTGTTCTAAAATTAGGTAAGTACACATTTATCCTTTACTTTAATTTAAATTAAAACTAACTTAATAACTATATAAATCTAATCATATATATCTAATCTAAATGAATTTATTAATCAAAATCAAAAACAAAAATAAGGGGGAATCGAAATTTTTCAGTTTTGAAAAAAAAAATTATCCTCTTCTTCTCTATTTGCTTGACGTTCCTCGTTCGATTGGAAAATGAGTATTAACCATCAAAATGAGTTGAAAATGGAAGTTGCAGAGAGAAGTTCGGCTAGGAATAGAACTGTTAGTTATTTGACTTAGCCTATAACTAGAGACTTGTATTATATTGTGTTATGAACCTTGTATGAGCCTATTGGCTAAATTATTAGTGTGCTTGTGTGATTAACAGTTAGTCTGTATTAACAACGATCGATTCAAATGACGAACCAGTGGATCATGGATCTCGAGGTAGGCGAGGCTTGTCATCAAAAGAGGTGGGAATCGATAACGAACTCTCTTGTACTCATTATTGTTTTAAAAATCAATCTTGGTGTTGTGAAATTCATGCATATCTTTGTGTGCTCTGTGTGGTATGAGATGTGTGCCGACACAATATCAGTATTACACGGCTAGGGCTAGGGAGATACACCGCAATATTACACGGCTAGGCTATACACCGCAATGTTATTCTTCCTTTATATACCAGTATTCTATGGCTAGGGCGATACACCGCAATATTACACGGCTAGAGAGATACACCGCAATATTATTCTTCCCTTATGTGCGGCAACACACGTCTCATACATGGATGTTTACTGTTATTAATGAATGTCTTTGAAGAAGTTTCTACATTATGTTTTATTATCTTTCCTTGTATTACCGACTTTGGATAAAACCTGCATTGTCTTCAATCATACTAATAATTACTTGAAAGCTAGTTGTTATTCCTAAGAGGCACCCCTTTTAGGGATGATGTGCTCACCCATTCCCACTTTCAGTTTCAGAGACAGATCAAGATGTGCATGTGACGATGAAAGCTTCAAAGATTTATTTACCTTAGTTAGTTAGATTTCACAATGTTTATTTTGAGTTTGTATTCCATTTGTAAATCAATTCACTATTGAATATGTATCATATGAGAGGAGTTCTTGTATATATATTTCAGAGCGGGGCTAGTCTTTGGGTTAAGTTTTGTAGCAGTTTTCTTAATTGAATGCTTAAATTTATGATTTAGATTTCTTAGCGCCTTTTTATTTAGTTAATATCTTGGATTAGTCAGCTGCTAGCTTTAGGGGCGCTACAATGTTGGTATCAGAGCTCACTATTAGATCTTATATGGGAAACAATAGAAATAGCCAGTGCCAGTTAGTGAAATAGATTATTTTAGAAATGGGTTGGGTTATGAGATAAATCTTAATCACTAAAAGCTATCAATAATTAAAAGATTTATTTGATTGATTGATCTGTTTGTTTGATTGTTTGCATATGTAATGAAGTAAA
Organism: Papaver somniferum; assembly: GCF_003573695.1. Lineage (NCBI taxonomy): Eukaryota > Viridiplantae > Streptophyta > Magnoliopsida > Ranunculales > Papaveraceae > Papaver > Papaver somniferum. The sequence continues at coordinate 17,807,309 of NC_039366.1, forward strand.
AATTGTAGGGTACTCCAATAAGGATTTGAGAAAAATTAATCTAAAAAGTATGCACACTTACATCATTCAATAGTAAAAAAATAGTGAGATTAGTATTATTAATAAATTTTGAAAGTCACATAGAAACTTAATGACTACCTTGACTTATATGTAGAATCAACAGTTTTTAATTAAGTAAATTTTAAACAATATTTTTGGAACTTAATAATATTTATAAGAGTAGTTAGAATAATAGTTCGACTATCGGTTTAATTATAAAAATATAATAATAGTAAATAAATGAAAATTTTAGTAATAATAATTTTATCATTTTTCAATTAGTATCATATTAAACTTAACTTAACTAAAATTTCAATAAGGATATATAACGATAAGAATAATAATTATGATTAAATAGTTACGGAAAATTAATAACGCTTATCTGGTTAAATTTTGTAAATTAAACCAATGACAAATTAGAAATATATGTTTTGTGATTAAACTAGATAGTTAAATATAAATACTTATTAGACGTTACACATAAAAAGATGAGGATATAATGTATAAAATAAAAGACTCAACTTGTTAATAATCTTGTACCAAAATTATTTTAATCCAACAAATGGTCCAGTAAATCTTTAAAATGAAACAAATATACATGAAGTAATAATAATAGCATTAGAGTAATTAGACTAGTAGCAAATCTATAGTAAATAATATTTGTTTATATATGATATTATAAAATGACGTGAAATCAAATTTGGATTACTTATATTGATAAAATGAATAAATAAAAATATTAATAAATAAAAATAAAATAAATTTTGATAACTAAATAGTTTAAAATGTTGTGAATCATTTATCTAGAATATAAAACAAAGCATGGACAAATTAGGCAAGATAAAGAGTGGTCCTGATTTGTTCTCCCAAAAGCTAAATCAACGGTTGTGGTTATTTATTTTTATATATCTGAGATTAACAGTTAGAATTACATCTAGCGGTCTTAATTTTATTATTAATTATATCATTAATGTCCCATTAATTTTTCATGATTAGTGTTTTATTAATTTCATATAATAAATATATATCACATTATTTATAGATCCTAATAAATATCTGTCCATTAATCAATAATAAATTTGCTAAAAATAATAGTGGTGGTTGTGAGGTGTTTGTTGGTAGTGGTGGCGGTGGTGGTATAAAAAGAAGTAGCGGTAGGTGGTTCTTATGATGTTGCCGCATGTTGTGTAGTGGACAATTTTAATTTTGTATTAGTTAATGTAAACTCGGTTACAATACAAAAAAATGACAATTTAATAAGTATCGGGTTGTCACTTTACGTAGTAATAAAAAAATGAATGGTACATATTTTTATTGAGCCCGTGTTGTTATGGTATTGATAAGTTAGCTTAGGTAACTGGGGATCCGGATTTGTGCTCGCAAAAGATAAATTCGTGTCCGACATTTTTCCTCAATAAAATGAAAGTGATCGTGCATTATTTGGATAAATCAATTTTTCTTTGTAGTAATAAGTTTACGTCTCATGAAATTGCAAGTGTCTATGCTACCTCTTCTATATTTGGGTATTTTTAAAGTATTCAATTATTTAAATTTTGCTTAATTTTTAATTTGGATTTTGAAATTTTGGGTATTCAAATGAGGTATTTGTTGTATATATAGGCTGGAAGGCCTATATAAATTAGCCGATTGTGGAGGTTACGGTTTGTTAGATGTTTCACGTTATGATATTGTACCTATATTTGATTTGATATGAGGTTTAGATATATTTGGAACACCTCAATACAATGACATGGTTCAATTTTAAGCTTTTGTATTATCACATACAATTTACAACAATTTCAGCATTTCTATTTATTATGTTGTTTATTAGATGGGTTTTTGTAGTATTTGATAGATGATCCATTTTTAGGTTTATATTTCGAGTGTACATAGTATGAATCAAGTCCATTGAAGATCAAAATGGGTTTATCCCTAATAGGTGATTAAGGGTGATGTTCACAAATATATGTTAGAAGATTCAATTTTCACACAATTATCATCTACCCTATATCTTTTTTTTCCTTTTATTAATGATATGTGTTTGAGATTAAAAATTAAATTGCGATTTCCTTCTTTTTTTTTGTATAATCTTACTCATGTTCACTTACTTTTATAAATTTATATAGGTTTTTATTGAAAAGTTCAAATATAAAAATCTTTGATGCAAGTTTTTAGTTTGATGTCCCCCTCCCCTTTTTTTTAATAGAAATTGTAGCACAAAAGCTCACCGTAAGACAAGTTTATTAATAATTTTGTGTTTGGAGTGTACATAATGGTTTAAGAAAAATATTATTTAATTGGTTCAATTGGGTTCTGGTTGGTGGGCATTTCAACTAATATACTGGATGTGTTTAGCGCATAATTTTTTCCCCTCACTTTTGAAAAATTGATCATTTGATGTTATTCATAGATGTAGTTGGGACATTGACTAGCATCACCAATGCACAAACAATGAACATACAAAATGGCTATGAAAGTCATATGCAAGAACTCAAGTATCATTTAGCCAAATTGCCGACTGGTAGTTAATGCTTTTCTCCAGCACAACATCGAATGCCTATGTAAAGTGATACAAAACAAAATTTTGAGGGTTTTGCGATTTTACGCTGCCATCTTTCAAGTGGACAAGAAAACATGTTATGTTGTTAAGATTTTCGATGTAAGAAGTTAGCAAAAATCATTGAAGCTCATATATAAACTTACATTTACACAATATTTGAAGACCATTGATGATTCAAACGTAAACGCTCCGGTGAAGATGAATGATTATTGTGTGATTCAATTCATAAAAATGATAGGATATAATATTGTATGGTTTCGTGATACAGTCTTATATCTTACTTTTCTCTACACAAAAATTGTAGTAGTGTTATCGATAAGCAACAAGCACTCTAGAAAGCACACGTTTCTCATCTGTGCCAAAATATTCAGTTTTGAAATAATCGTTATCTGAAGTTATTTACTATTAAAATTATAATTTTTGGATTGATTATCTCCAATCACAACAATCAGAAATTCATGAATTTCTCACTCTTCCTATTTCCAACATGAAAGGTAGAATACGGAATTATTGTTAAAATATCATCTAATTCATGATTTTGATTAGTGCATGCGCATTTATTTGCTTGGATTTTTCTTTCATAATTTTTGGTTTCATTTTGTCGTACCAATGTTATTAGTTTTTTCTTCCGAATTCTTCGTTGTTTAGAAGACTAAATTATTAAACCATGGTTGTTTAATACCCTTATTGTACAAGACATTATATAACCATGTTAGGTGGGGTTTTATAGTTCTGAGTTTCCTTACAAAAGCAAGTAGCAGAACTGGATTTTTACGAATTCCAATAACAGAATGCGATGCACGCCCATGCCGTTACGGAACGGGTTAAGTCCTAGTACATTTACGGAGTAAATTTATAAGACTGACAATAAAAGTTTAGAGACTAATTAATCTTAATAAATTAATACTTAGTTAATCCAGCATTGGGGAATAGTGAGGTTGGTAATTCTGATATGTTGGGGTGATACTTGTTACGTAGTAGGCATTTCCAGGTGTCATGAACCTAGACAGGGCAACTGCATTCTTGTATCACTCGGCATATAAGGGGACTTGCTTCTTTTAGTGGACCGATGGATCCCAAATTTTACTTAGAAACCTGATTATAGAATATTTTCTCTCGTAATTAGAACCAGTAACTTATTGAAATGGAAATTAATATATTGAACCTAGAGCCACAAATTTTAGTTGTAGAAAGCCTTTTAGGTTTGTGCGTTGTTTTATGTAGTTTGCGCTTACACAAGAGATGGAATTATTCTTTAATGTGGGGAGTTTTAAAGACTATAAGGGTGGTTCGATTTTCGAGGACGAAAATGATATAAGGTGGGGGGAATGTAAGGACCCTCAAGCTTGTCAAAGATATTAGACCGGTCAAGAGACGATTTAGCCGCTAATAACTCGACTAATTAAATACAAACATTAATTAATAGAAACTAGTAAAATAATAATTTTAAAATGAAATCAATACCATTAGATAGACTTCGAAAAGTTAAGCGAAATGGACTACAAGAACGCGCAATTCGGATACCGGACGAAGAAGAAGATATCGGGAGAGGTTTGACATTCGTTGACTGGTACCGTCGACTTAGGTTGATCAGACCTTGAAACTCAGTAGGCCTTTGATTAGTAAAGAGTCACCCCTTAGCATTTATGAACAAGTGGTTATGGTAGTGAGTGTAACAAGAGTGTAAAACTTATCTAGCTAAAATTAAATTCAAAACAAATTGAGTTTTATGTTTATCCCCTTCACCTGTGTGTTGGGACAATTTGATCGCTCTGATACCAATTGTTGGGACAATTGGATCGCTCTGATACCAATTGTTGGGATTCAGAGCCATCTACGTGCTAATCTTGTGGAAACATATTAGCTAACAAGAAACACTTGATCTCTCGGATTGCTCCATGAACCCTACTATGATCTAGGATAAGAATAAGAGAAAGATAACCACATAGATGCAAGCCATAAAAAAAGCAACAAGAAATAAAGTACTCACGGATTTAATGTGGTTCAACAATATAGACAATGTGAGTAATATTGTCTACATCCACCAAACGGCTACGACCTCTTTATTCATTATAGAATCACCACTCAGAATTAAAAAACTGATTGACTAATCAACCCATCGACTCACCACAACGTGACTGAACACAAGAACTCTCACAAGCACCCTATAAGATCCAAAGCATTGTCTTCACCCATACGAGATAACGTTTACCACATTATCTACCACAACGAGATGATCATCTCTGCACACCCTGATATAGATTACCATGGACGCCTTTAGCTCAACACCAATAATCTAATCCAGCACCACCAATATGATCTTCTCCTCAACAAGATGTTTACCAACATCTCCATATGAATACTCCATAACGACATATCTTCCAACATCGATAAGTATCCCATAAGCACCATAATGATGTTCTCCTTCCACCATTAGGTCTCTCACATAACCACCTCAATAGATTGGATGGATCCCTCACATCTCTATGAGATTTACATTGAGGATTCCATGACTAAAACACTTAGCCTAGACCTCCTTATATAGGAGTCACAAACTTGGTTCTCAAGTATTAGCCTCCTTGGTTTAGGAAACCAACTCATACTAGGAAACCATGGTCCATTAGGCAACCCATATTATATATGGAAGTTGACCCAAATTAGGAAACCCACCGTTTCCTTACAATTCTGCACCTCGGACCATGCATTCATGCATGAGACGATAAACTTTGTATCCCTCCATCCTATGAAAATCGATTGCACCATCACGGGTTGCCTACATATCCTCAATAGGAATCAAACCGAAATGTAGTTCATCCAAATTGTTCCGTAGAACCTCCACCAGAAGAGAGCAACCCAAACTTGAACGTCACCAACTCAAACTTAACAATCCAACCTATTGGTGATTGTACAAATCTCCACCATGGCGAAAAATTTCTGACCATTTCACGAACCATCATCATATGATCACCCGTTATGCAACATCTTGAGAAAATACACCTTACTCCTTTATGTTAACAACTCCACATTGATTGGCATCATTCTAGATGTATTGCATGCCAACTCAATTAGATCATACACGATCATTGTCCATATGCTACCAATCGAACTTAGTTACAGTCATTATGCGGCCTTGAGCCTTCGCTACCTCTTGAAACTTGCTCCACCATGAGCACAGCTCCATCTCGGCCTGCCTTGCTCCACCTAAGTTAGTGTTCCACTATTCTGAGCCACTAACTCCAAGTTTCCCACCACATCTGTTAGGGTTGACATCCATAACTACTCGATAAGTAAATGAAACTACCACAGTAGCCTTCATGCATATGCCTAAGCATTACCTTAGCAGAACCATAGTCTTCATCTTCGTCTCTAAACTCCAGCCGAGTCAATTGATTATTTAAACAACTGATCACATATGTCCTCCAAAGCGAGTTAACGAGAAACCTTGCGTTAGTTTGTCATAAACCAACTTTCATGTTAGCTTCCAAGAAACTAACCATATTGTATGTACCAAAGCATAGTTAGCATGACTCTAAATGCGCACCAAATACAACCAATCCATGGATCATTGCCACCGCGTACCAATCTCGAGCTCATCTCTTATGAATCTTGCTTTACGAGCCTATCTCCGATTGGATCATGATTCTACGACCATATTTCCCCAATTGAGTTTTACTCCTTAAAAAATATCATCATATCTTCAACTAATGCATACATACCATACTAAATATGTCCAGCTTCACAGAGTCTTCAACAGCTGACACACCAATCATCTTCATCACTTCAGCAACCTCAAAGGGATTTGACAACAATGTCCTTTTTATGGGCTTTAACATAATTGTCAAGATAGTCTTTTATCAATTTCTTAGCAAGCATATAGTTTCGACTTCGCGACAGTCGAACCACAAAACAGTAAGACTTGGATAGAACTGTGACTAATGCCGAATAATTCATTATTACCGTCGTAACAATACATAATGTCACACATTCTTACTTGTGCATATCCCTTCCCCTATCTTGCTCCAAGCGTACACCAACGTTCGAAATCTGATAGTCCTTCCTTTACACAAAGACCCAATCACACACAACCATAATTTGAAACCTTTGGTAACTTCCTTTAGCTCCAAGCAATTAAAGACGCTGTTGTATTTATCTTCTCAACCTATGTTGATAAAATATCTTGACGGAAACTATATTGTTGTTGAACCAAATTTCTCAAAAGAAAACTTTACCTTCATCTCTACAAGCTCTGTCACTATTAAAATCATAATTTTAATAATTGTAGAAGACGAGCAAACCCCCAAATATCATCATTGCCACAATTTAGCTCTCTCCAACAGAAAGTATCACACTTATTATCATGAAATCAAATAGCCAATGGATAATAAAAGGTTGTCGGAAAAACACGCTGAATCATAGCCCTTCTCAAATTCATGCAGCATGTTTTCTCCTAAATAGTATGCGCTAGATCCCATAGCCGCACCACCACACATAGTGTAGTATCGTATCTTTATTCTTTAAACTCTTGAAGTGTACAAACGATACCTTTTTAATTCCTCACAACGGGTCTTTACCAAAGTAGGAACGTATCCGCGACACAAATAGACCAACCTATTTCTTCAAACGGTCTTGTACTTCAACCAGCTCCGATCGACTTCAAATGATGTACAACCAAACAACTCTTCGACTGAACGTCATCGAAAAGAATCAAAAGATCACAAACTATCTAGCTTCTCCATCGGAAACAGTACGAGAGAAACTCCAAAATCATTGTTCTACCCGATACAATGTCAAACTTCAACACAGACAAACAAACCCTACAAAACTGTGTTGACAAATTGCTTCTTACACAAGAATAAGAAACCAAAGGTCCACCAAAACCAATATCACATCTCATCCAATGATCCATGTTATGCAACTTATTTGTAGACACTTGCTTCAAATATTGAGACTGAAAATAAAACTCTTCACTTCTGGAACATATCAAAACCTGGCCAACGGTAAATACTTCCAAAACAAACCTATTACGAGATTTCCTCAAATCCTTATTGTAACAAACAATTAAGGCATAACGAGTATGAATTCATCTTCACATTCTTCAACTTCATGCTAAAGAAAAATCAGCAACATGATCTAATTGATGATCAATAATGAGACTTTGACATGCGAATATTACATCTTCACTTCCACCAACATACAAACCAATATTTGTGTCCCAACTACAAATATTCTTGCCTTCTTGTGTCTTGCCAAGCAAACACCGATTAATTGAAAACCAAATCTACGCAGGTCTTTCAAACAGTTTCACAAGAATATGGTACGAAGTATAGAGAATATAAACTTACTTGAAGCCATGCATAGGATTTATGCTCCAATAAGTATCAATGTCAAATCTCCAACGTAGATCACTAAAAAACATCAAGACCATAATTCTTGACCACATCGAATGAAAATCACCTGATATAATCCCATTGCTTTAGAAATACACTTTACTTTGCGTTGTTCCCAAAACTGATGAAACTTGATAACATCAAACTCTGCATCTTCGGAAGCTGCAACATCAAATCCTCACATACTTGATGAAACCAAATCCTTTGTCTTCGAAATTTTCTGCTACTGGAAAACCCAAAACTTCTCTCTTGAAATCTTCTATCCAACCTCGCTCTGATACCAATTGTTGGGACAATTGGATCGCTTTGATACCAATTGTTGGGATTCAGAGCCATCTACATGCTAATCTTTCGGAAACATATTATCTAACAAGAAAAACTTGGTCTCTCGTATTTCTCCATGAACCTTACTATGATCTAGGATAAGAAGAAGAGAAAGAGAATTGTAGTTGCATATATTCTGCTACTACACCCAAGATGATCTTAATCATCAAATCACACATCTAACCTACATAATCATACATAAGCAAGATAAAGAACATGAAAGTAAAGGAGATACAGATCTTTTACGTGGTTCGGTCAATGGTGACCTACATCCACGGGGGTTTCACTATGACATGTGGTGTTACATAATCTTCATTGGAGAGGCTCTCATGGAGCTCTAAGGAAGAAGAAGGAGGCTAGCCTTAGCTAGAGCGACCCTCTAAAGATACGAACCACACTTCCCTATTTCTCTTTCTCTTTTATAGGGTAGGTGGTTACATCAATTACAAATACGCCCTTAGGGCTGACTAGATAGGATAAGACTAAGTGGTTGGGTATACATTGTGTATATGGTTGCATTTTAGCAGGATACTTCGGCTCCTAATCTTGCGCCACGTAGCGAGCTCATCTTTTTCCCTCACATTTTGATACTTTGGTTCAGGGTTGTTCGAACAATAATCCTTAAGCAAATCATGATCGGTATGGATTTGAGGACGAGAAGAGTGGCTGAGCGCGATTTCTGAACATGCTGGTAGTTAGACTTTACTTATGTAGAGTGTTTGGTTGGGGTCGTCCGAGTTGGTTGTTGCGATGCTTGTGCTTCACGATCCGTGATTTGTGCTATACGACGTAGATGTGCGAGTTTCCACTCCGAGTAACAGTGTGAGGTCGCTCTCAATCCTTGGTCTTTAATTCTTTGCTGGAGTTGGTTCATGACTTCAGTTGGTGGTGTGTAGTACCGAACTTCGTGGCTCTTTGTTGTTGTTGAAGGAACTTCGCAGAAGAAAATAACCAGCTTTTAAAGTACTAATAATTGCCCCTGTTCTTGTGTGAAGTTCTGAGGCAGTCATTGTGTTCGTGATCGTTGTGCTTGCTCCTTGGCAGTTTGTGCTCTATCTCTGGATGGCTTGGTTGGCATCAGTTCCTGACGATTTGTCATGGTGGTGTCTATCGGAACCATCATGGGTACCTACTGCTCCTGGGCGAGTCATAATTGTTAGCTTTCTTCAAAATTAGCTGATTGACTTTGCATTTGTAGCTTGCTCCTTGGTCCGAGCGATGAGGATTCATCCATATAGGTATGACAGTTCAATATATATGCTCCTGTTAGCATTTGAGAGGATAAGCTTTTAAACAAATCTAAAATATATTTAATGGAATGAAATAAATTGAGATAAGTTGAGGATAGATAAGCTTCGAATCCTGTAGCTTTCTAGTTGTGTAAAAAGTCTTATGCGTGTGACAAATCGCTGTGGGGTCTTGCCAAATGACTTTGAGATTGCAGTCCGAGGTCATGCTTCGAGGGCTTACTAGATGCCTCAAATCGTGCTGATCCGAGGACTTACTACATGCCTCGGATGTGGAATGATGAGTCCGAGTTAATGCTCCTATCAGATGCCTTCGGATGGTAGTCCTAGGTTTTGTTTTGGTTCCGAGATATATCGGATGCTTACATCTGCGGGGACTCAAAATGTCTTCGGATGGCAGTCCGAAGACTTGCCCCGAGGACTTACTGTTTGCCTCAAATCGTGTGGACGTAAGATTTTGTTGAATGCCTTCGGAGTGGAGTTCGAGGTCTTACTTCGTGCTCTAATTGGAGGCTTATGTCTGTGGGAACTAAAAATGTCTTCAGATGGTAGTCCGAAGCCTGCCCCGAGGGCTTACAGATTGCCTAAATTTGTGATCCGAGGATCTAAACCTTTCTTGAAGGTACTGAGGGTATGCACTGCCCCCTTTGGTTTTTGAAAGCTTAAAAGCTTATAGCTTTTGAAAGACAAAGTCAAGGTTTTTGCCCCTAACTCCATTTTCTGATTTATAATGCTACTACCTGTAGCTTGTACCTTGATACAATTTTTCTTTTTGCACTTATATGAGGGTCACACCATAGTGGTATCCCTTTCGTCCTTCGACAAGTTATGGGCTATAAGGCCGAGAAGTGATCAGCTTCCCATTTGGCCAGATAACCTCTTACAATACAAGTCGAGAGGATTTGAAGGATCCTTCTGATGCCGAATATGTGTCCTTATTGAACATATATTCGTAAATTATGTATAGTGCTTCTCTTTAGGAAGGCTTCTGCCCCATAGTCGGCTCGTGGCACTAACTAGAGTGAGGGCAATACCTCTAATAGTTGATTCGAACTTCAGCCTAAAGTGAGTCAACTATAGGGTACCTCCTTAAGTACAGGACATCATCTGACTCGTGGTAGAGATGGCATTACCCTAGGTCAATGTGTCCGTCTCGGGTAGCTTGAGCATTGCTCGCATCATCCTGTTTGAGGACGGAATGGTGTGGCTAGCACCTTACCATTCGTGATGTTCTTGAGGAGATGTTTCCTCGCATAGGGGTCATGCCCCTGTTACCATTCGTGATGGTCCTGTTTCCTCGCATATGACTAGTATCCTGATTACAAATCGTGATGGAACAATACTAGGTGAGTGAACCTGCAAACAACATATATAATTCATGCATTCAACAGATCAAAATAATGAATAAAACAATCACATGAAAATAAATCATATGGCATCGAAAATATGTTTTCTCGTGTGGGGCTCATGGCCCGATTACCATCGTGATGGTTTTGAGGAGACATTTTCTCGCACGAGGGTTTGGTTTAAACAGATACCATTCGTGATGGTCTCGAGGAGATGTTTTCTCGGATGGGGATCGTGTCCCAATTACCATCTATGATGGACAAATTTCATATTAAGAACACTAAGTTACTCTGCAGGAAAACAAAGATATGGCAAGAGGAAGATATTTATATCACATTCATTCAACATTCATTAAATGTCCCTGCAAGCAAACACATACATATAGAACAAGAGGAGGACGTATGTATGATACACCATTTAACCCTGCAGGAAAACACATATATATAACTAGCAGATGTACCATACACACATCAAGTGTACCTTCAAAAAAAAAAGAAACAAAATAATAGCTTTATTGCAGATTACGACTAATCCGACTCTAACCTTAGTGCGGATAATTAATCCGACTTAACTGAATTCTCCCACCATATGGAGATTTGCTGCAAAACATGAAATGTTAATACATCATATTGGAGACTTAAGCATTCAATAATTTTTAAAGAATTCAACATATTTAATCATTTTCTACTCATTTTTATGCGATATGGTTTCGCATTGTCACTTATTGTGATGCTCGTTGTGGAGCAGGTGCGCTAGGTTGCGGCACTCAATTCTGTATGTACCAGTGCGATACGTATGTCGGCTTAAGTTTTTGAGAATAGCTTTTCTAGCTTGCTTTTAAGAAAAATTGTTCCTTGGTTAGGCATATGTATATTCAATGTATGAGTTAGAAAGTACCCTTTTTGTCCTTAGACTGGCAAGAAAGATAGGAGATCATATCGTCCTTTAGCTTTGTAGCCTTTGTCGTGAGGTTGCCCTTTGCACCTGGAAATTCCAATTACTGGTTAATAACAGTAGAGAAGGTATAGTTATAAACAATTATGCTTCAAGTCAATGACTAGACATGTTTAAGATAAAGAGATGAGATGTCCCCTGTTCTGGACAATATTTGCAAGCTAAGTCGTGAACTTTGGCGAGCTCGGATGCAATGTCGTAACCGATCCGAGATGAATGCATTGAGCATGTAAAGCATTTTATGCATATTATATCATGATAAATTATTGCAAATTGCATATGAATGTTAGATAGCCTGAGCATATATCAAGGTATGCAGTAAGAGTGGTTCTTTTAACTGTTATATCATCGTGTGATTAAATGAAATTTAATTCTTATGAAATTGGCTACTTAAAGCCTATATGTACATATATTCAAAATGAAATGAAATGCAGCTGTGGCATACTACTCTTCGTTAAGGAGCTGTTGTTGCTCATTCTAATGTAAGCAATTGTAATATGTTATGAGGAAGCTAAAGTTTACTTCTAAAGCATTTAATTCGTCTGAGCGATTTATATCTAATCCCTGCTATAAGGTGTCGCTTAGAGTAACATGTCATGCGATTCTAGATTATTATTTAATATACATGTGTGTGTATAGTAAGGTCTTTTGAGACCAGAGATACTTATCCTTCTTTGAATCTAGATAGCGTGTTATTGGTCTATGACCATCTAAAACGGACGCCATAGAAGAGTTTTTCTATAGAGCATATTAACAAGTACCTGTTGGTCATGAAATGTATCAAAATTCTTTGATTCAAAGTATATATGCATATATTTAAGTACAAAGCATCTAGCTGTTATGCAGTAATACAAAAGAAATCAAGAAAGGTATGGTATCCGAGTTTCTGCTCGGAGATGGACTGATGAGTCCGATATTATTGACACAATCTGATTTCATGCTCCTAGACCGATGACTTGGTTAGTCCGAGCTCTGGTTGGCTCTCATCATGCTGGTTGCTTGGCGAGTACGAGATGGTTGATCCAATTCAGCTGTCCGATCCAATCGTGAGGATCTGTTAGAGATTGCTTCTCCGATGTGACTTCGTCCGTCATCATCTTTCTGTGACAACAAGTCAATCAAGTTAGTAAGCCTGTAATGGAATTGACTCGTTCGGCAATTCACGTTAAGAAAGTACTAAGAGATATAGAAAAAAATAAGCCCAAGTGATCAGGTTGAGAAGTTGAGGCATCCGAGTTCATGCTCTGGCTGTCCCATTAATTATCTGTCCGAGATTAGTGATCGGAAATAAGCTGATGAGTCCGAGCTCGTGTTGGCTGACTCCTGCTCCGATGTTTCTCTGGTCCGATATAGACTGAGCTTTGTTCGTCCGAGGTTGATGCTCCGAACTGTGGGGGTACTTCCAGTACGAGATGGTGCTTCGATGGCCTGGTCAGTCCGAGTTCTGATTCTTCACGAGATGGCCTCGAGGTGGTCACGATCTGGTGATTCCGATGTGATTGCGTCCACCATCGTTTTTCTTCAACAACAACTCAATCAAGTGAGTAGTCATGTGAGTAGACTCGTTTGGCTATTGCTATATAAGAAAGTACGGAGAGAGATTGAAAAAATAAGCCCCAAGTTCATGCTCTGGTTGGCCCCATCGTGCTGGTTGCTTTGACAGCACGAGATTGCTTGTCCGAGATCGATGCTCAGAGGTGAATTGATGAGTCCATCCGATATAGCTGTCATGAGCTTTGGCTCTGATGGGTTCAGGATGTCTTATCCGATGCGTGTTGTTGGTCTCTTATCCGATGTAGGTGGAGCTGTGTTATTGTCTGTCTGGTTAGATAAGCAGTTCTTCACGAGTTGGTCTCGAGATGGGTACTTGTGAACTGCTGGTGAAGAGATTTCCTCCCGATCATCATTTTGCTGTAACAACAAGTCAGATCAGTGAGTAATCACAATATGATAGACTCGTTCGGCAATTGCTATGAAAGACAGCACGAGAAGAGAAGAAAAAAGAGCCCAAAATCAGGCTATGATGTTAACGGAAGCCTGTAATCGTGTTACTGCTCCAATTTGGCTTCGCCGATGTAGCTCCTGTGAGTCAGGGCGATGAGAATTGATGACTGCTTCAACTGGTCAGCACGATGTAGCTGAAGCTCTCTTTGCTGAGTAGTTTTTCTGCAACAACAAGTCATATAGGTTAGTAATCATGATATGATGAACTCGTTTAGGAATTGCTGTGAAAGACAACACGAGGAGAGATTGAAGACAAAAAGCTCTAAAAGCTGTTGATGGGAGCCTCTAATTGGGAACTGCTCCCATGTGGGTTCGTCCATCGTTTTTCTGCAACAACAAGTCGACTAAGTGATTAATCGCAATGAAAATAAGCTCGTTCGTAACTGCTATGAAAGACAACACGAACACATTAAAGAAAAGAAGCCCTGAATCAGACTAATATGTTGATTCTCAGTGGTTTTCTGAAAAAATATCCAATGGGTTTGAAGAATAAGATCTACTGATTGTAGATTTGAAATCGAAGATCAATTTTAATCAAGATTTTGAAGCAAAATCAGACTTGTATTGAAGAACAAGCCTTGGTTTTTGTAATAGATTTTTCTGAATTTTTTGTTTAAATCTTGTAGATCTGGAAAACTAAGAAGAAGATAAAGAGATATGAAGAGAAAAATTTGTTTCCCGGTGGATTGTTGATGAAAGCTTGCTGATTTCAGGGCTGTTGAAGTTGTTCTTCATATTTTCCGCGGCAACGCCTCTTTTCTCTCTCTTTCTATTTCTTTAGACTTCGTTTGGAGTCGGACGAGACACATTGTTGTCTGAAGCTCTTGTATCTGCTGGATCTGTTATATAACTTGTTGGTAGTAAACAAATGATGTTCTAAGGGACTAGGTTGGATAAATCTATCACTCTAGTCCTTTTTTTAGCGCCAAAATGTAGTTGCATATTTTCTGTTACTACACCCAAGATGATCTTAACCATCAAATCACACATCTAACCTACATAATCATACATAAGCAAGATAAAGAACATGAAAGTAAAGGAGACACAGATCTTTTAATTACATGGTTCGGTCAATGGTGACCTACATCCACGGGGGTTTCACTATGATATGTGGTGTTACATAATCTCCATTGGGGAGGCTCTCATGGAGCTCTAAGGAAGAAAAAGGAGGCTAGCCTTAGCTAGAGCGACCCTCTAAAGATACGACCCACACTTCCCTATTTCTCTTTCTATTTTATAGGGTAGGTGGTTACATCAATTACAAATACGCCCTTAGGGATGACTAGATAGGATAAGACTAAGTGGTTGGGCATACATTGTGTATATGATTGCATTTTAGCAGGATACTTCGGCTCCTAATCTTGCGCCACGTAGTGAGATCATCTTTTGCCCTCACAAGAACCACATAGATGCAAGCCATAAACAAAGCAACAAGAAATAAAATACTCAGGAATTTAACGTGGTTCAACAATATGCACAATGTGTGTAATATTGTCTACATCCACTAAACGAATACGACCTCTTTATTCATTATAGAATCACCACTGAGAATTACACAACTGATTGACTAAGCAACCCATCGACTCACCACAACGTGACTGAACACAAAAACTCTCACAGCACCTTATAAGATCCAAAGTAGTGTCTTCACCCATACGAGATAACGTTTACCACATTATCTACCACAACAAGATGATCATCTCTGCACACCCTAATATAGATTACCATGGACTCCTTTAGCTCAACACCAGTAATCTAATCCAGCACCACCAAGATGATCTTCTCCTCAACAAGATGTTTACCAACATCTCCGTATGAATACTCCATAACGACATATCTTCCAACATCGATAAGTATCCCATAATCATCATAATGATGTACTCCTTCCACCATTAGGTCTCTCACATAACCACCTCAATAGATGGGATGAATCCCTCACATCTCTACGATATTTACATTGAGGATTCCATGACTAAAACACTTAGCCTAGACCTCCTTATATAGGAGTCACAAACTTGGTTCCCAAGTATTAGCCTCCTTGGTTTAGGAAACCATGGTCCATTAGGCAACCCATATTATATATGGAAGTCGACCCAAATTAGGAAACCCACCGTTTCCCTACAGTGTGAGTGCATGGAGAAAGGTGGTGGTGTAGTGTTATTAGGTAAACAGAGAGTATGAGAAGAATTCTATGTTTACGTGGTCTCCTTAGATTTAAGAGAAATGAGAAGTTAGAGTTGAGGGTAGTGAGAGAGACCTTGAGGAAGGAGTAGAGAATTAATAAGAGAGTTTTTATGAGAAGGAGCTAGAGTTTGTGTATAATCAAAAGAAGAATAGCAAAATTAGTTGATGATGATGATCTTAGAAATATTAAAGATTAGATAAGATGGAAATCAGAGATGTTAGAATAAAGAATGAGGTTGAAGGAAGTATCATAGTTCTTGATAAACAAAGTGAGGAAGATATTATTGTTGATGGAAAAGTTGATCTTTGCTGATGATGAAGATTGGAAGCTTGTAAAACAACTCAAGGTAACCTTACTAAATGTTTCTAGTATGTCTTTGATGATCTGGGTATGTGTTTTATATGGGTAATAGCCTTAAACCAATCCATGATAGATTAATGAAAGTTATGATTTTATATGAGTTGGTGTTTCACTGCCTTAGGTTTGAGCATGAATTAGTTGTATTACAATTGTGATTTAGTTCAGATACATGAATGTAAATTATAGATGAGTATCTCATAATTACATAGAACTTGGGTTTGCTTAATTTGAGTTTATAAGGAATTAATTATGATTTTTCAAAGTTTACTCGTTGTGACTGGAAATATGGAAATTCTTGTAACTGCAGTGAGTAGGCATCTTCACGGATGTTTAAAGGCTTGTTAGAGACCGATTTAGTTCTTGATGCCTGAAAGGAAGTTGTAGAATAGGATCCCATGTTTTTAAAGAGCTATTAGGTGTTCATTTTGGATGAGAATCGAGAGACCCCGAAACTTTGACACTTGTGCTTTGTACAAGTAGAATAATACTTAAAAATGTATGCAAGGTGTTTGATTAATTGACTGAGTTGACTCGGTGAGTCAATGATTGAGTTATACCAATTTGGATCTAGGAGCGGGTTTACAACCAGGTCGTGGGTCGATGCAATGGGCCAGTCAAATAGGTTAATGGGTCGGACAGGGTGAGACCCATCGGGCTAGGTTTAGAGCCAGATTTAGTATTTTGATGATTTGGACCCTTTATGGTCCGAATTAGCTTCTGGTTCCTTCTCCGAAGTTGTAGGGTTTTTCGAGGACTTTCCAATGACACCCAATTTGTCCCAATTTGGATAAGTAGATAATATTTTATGACGGATTACGTATTACCAGGTTGTAGAATTATTGATAGAAATAGAACCGTTAGTTATTTGACTTAGCCTATAACTAGAGACTTGTAGGATGTTGTTTTATGAACCTTGTATGAGCCTATTGGATAAATTATTAGCATTCTTGTGTGATTAAAAGTTAGTCTGTATTAACAACGATCGATTCAAAGGACGAACCAGTGGATCATGGATCTCGAGGTAGGCGAGGCTTGTCATCAAAAGAGGTGGGAATGGATAACGAACTCTCTTGTATTCATTATTGTTTTACAAATCAATCTTGGTGTTGTGAAATTCATGCATATATTTGTGTGCTCTGTGTGGTATGAGATGTGTGCCGACACAGTATCATTATTCTATGGCTAGGGCGATACACCGTAATATTACACGGCTAGGGCTATGCACCGCAATATTATTCTTCCTTTATATATCAGTCTTCAATGGCTAGGGAGATACACCGTAGTATTACAAGGCTAGGGCGATACACCGCAATATTATTCTTCCCTTATGTGCGGCAACACACATCTCATACATGGATGTTTACTATTATTAATGAATGTCTTTAAAGAAGTTTCTACATTATGTTTTATTATATTTCCTTGTATTACCGACTTTCAATAAAACCTGCATTGTCTTCAATCATACTAATGATTAGTTGAAAGCTAGTTGTTATTCCTAAGGGGCACCCATTCCCACCCATTCCCACTTTCAGTTTCAGAGACAGATCAAGATGTGCATGTGACGATGAAAGCTTCAAAGATTTATTTACCTTAGTTATTTAGATTTCACAATGTTTATTTTGAGTTTGTATTCCATTTGTAAATCAATTCACTATTGAATATGTATCATATGAGGAGTTCTTGTAAATATATTTCAGAGCGGGGCTAGTCTTTGGGTTAAGTTTTGTAGCAGTTTTCTTAATTGAATGCTTAATTTTATAATTTAGATTTCTTAGCGCCTTTTTATTTAGTTAATCTCTTGGATTAGTCAGCTGCTAGCTTTAGGGGCGCTACAATCTGCTCTTCTATTATACATTTGAATCTATAATGAAAACGAAAATAACCAAATCTTTCTCGTAATTTCCTTAATATGGAAGATTGTGGCCATTGAAATCTCCACTCCACATATGAATTTGGTATCCAACCATTCCTGTTCAACTTCAACAGCGTAACAAAATTGGTCTCAGAAAGGTAGTGTAAAAGTCATGTAGAGCATTAAAACAGATACACAACATAAAGAAAGTTTCTTCTCAAAGTTGAAACATAATAAAAAAGCATTCTTATGTTATAGCTTTACTAGGTATATATCATTGGGGCCTTATGGCCCCGGCTCAACCTCTCGTTACAGTCTTAAGTGTAGTATTTTTTTATTTTTTATTTTTTGGGCTTTTCACAAAAATAGGCCCGTTTTTTGGTGCTTTTCATTTCTAGGCCACTTTTTTTATTTATTTCTAGAGTAGGAAAGTTTTGACCAAAAGTGATGGATGAAAATTTAGCACCGTTAGGTGCACTTAAAAAGACCTAAAATTCCTTTGAATCGGTTATTTCGACCCAACCAGCTACTATGACTCTTTATACGTCATCACCAGTGCGTACGTGGCACTGCTTATGTGGAAAGGCCCACGTGACACTGCTTACGTGGCACTCTTATCTTCTTCTCCATAAATCATAAATGAACGTCTCCACAACCACATACTTCTGCTTCTCTTCATTTTCAGAACTGAAAAATGGGTGGTGGTATGAATGATAAAGCAAGTTCTTCAACTAGTATGCTAGTGTGTTTAATGTGTGAAATGTAAGAAGATCATGAAACAAAAGCATGTCCATGGGTTTATTCAAGGTGCAAACATGTACCTTGTAATGGAGTAAGAGCTTTGTTGAGGTCTAAAACAGATGTAAGTAATGGAAATTTTTTCTTGAAATGCTTGAATCCTACCCAATCAAGCTTCCATCAGGTCATGGTTGTATTGCCTGTGGAGAAGACAATCACAGTGTTACAAGTTGTCCACTGAAGTTTCAAAAATGCTTTAAAGACAACTGCAACTCTCAATTAGAACTGAAGATATGTAAAAATCAACATAATTTCAACATAGCTTACCTTGTGTGCAAGAAAAAATCCTGTGATGCATTCAGATGGGCTTCAGATGCTCTTGTCATTGAAAACAAAGATACAATGAAGGGTAAAGTGTATGAAATATGCAAGGAATTTAAGAAAAATCTGAAAATGTAGCCTGCAACAATTTTATTATAAAATTTCTCACATTTCAGAACTTGCATTGTCTTACAAAAGCATCCATTCATCCATTCAAAAAAGATAACCAAAATGAAACATAAATAGTATCAACCATATTGTTCAGATCCAGTCACAGAACAAAAACAAAAGAGACAACCAACCCATCAGACTTTCATGTACTTCTTTGGTTTCTTCTTTCCCTTTGGATCTGCAACTGTGAAGGTGACTTTGTTGTTGACAGATCCAACATGTTGATTAGTCTGATTGAAAGCAGGTTGAGAAGAAGCCTTTCTGTTTCTCCCTTTTGCACCACCTTGTTTAGAAGATTCTGAATTGTTTTGGTTTTTCATTCCATCCTTATCAGTAGTAGATGCACCTGAAGAAGCACTAACAACCGGTTTCTTTCTATTGTACTTCCTTTTTGGTGGTTCAGGGACATGAATAGATGATGTTGAGCCATCAACACAGGTTCTAGGTTTTTCTCCCTTTGGATTCTTTCCAACCTCTCCACCAGCACAAGTTATTGCATAGTGACCATAAACTCCACACTTCTTACACTTTCTCATTTTCTTTACATTTCCAGCTTCATCATAAGAAGGAATCCTCTTCTTTCTTGGCCTTCCAGCTTCATCATAAATCACTTCCAGCTTCATCATAGTGACCAAAGGTTATGCTTATCATAAATCACTGTGGATGCAAATAAAAATGCATAACTAGTTGTGCAGTACAAAGAAAATGTGCATAACAAGTAATGCAGTACAAAAAAAATGTGCATAACCAATTATGCAGATGCATCAAAGGTTATGCTTATCATAAATCACTGCAGATGCAAAAAAAAAATGCATAACTAGTTATGCAGTACAAAAAAATATGCATAACAAGTTATGCAGTACAAAAAAAATGTAGTTTTCACTTCAAACAAACATAACAAACAAACATAAAAAACAAACAAAGAATAAGAAAAACAAAAGACTACAAAACAAATGACAGTTTACCTTCTTCTTCTCTGTCAGAGACCAAGTCCCCATAATGGTCCTCTACAAAACCACAGAGATAAGGGCATTAGTACTAAATAAATTAAAGGATTATACAATCAAACACATCAAAGTTTAAAAAGAGACATAAGCAATCACATACCTTCCTTGTCATTCTCAACCTCCACCTCCCCAAAGTTTGGATCACCAGCATCACTATCAACATTATCATCATCACTTGCAGCATCATTATCAATATTATCACCATCACTTGCAGCATCATTATCAACATTATCACCATCACTTCTCTCACTTGCAGTACCATCTGAAAGATACCCATTCTCAACTTTTTGTAGAAACTTATTGTAACTCTTGATATGTTTCTCTTCACTGTCATTGTCATTCATCTTAAGGACATCCTCATCATCAGGGTTACATTCATCTTCTTCTACATTTTTCAAGTGCATGACATACTCATCACTTTTCTTATACTCTTGGGCAACTGCAAACAAATCTTCCACCACTTCTGCCTGTGTTGTAGCTTCAACCCAAAAGTCATGATTGAAATAATCATCTAATCTAGGTATCTCATTACCTTGTTCAGCTCCACTAGCCTCCAAAACAAGATTACTCTCAGCTACACTTGCTTGTGTTTGTTGAGTAAACTGTGGAATATAAACATCTCTATCATCATTCTCAGCTACACTTGCTTGTGTTTGTTGAGTAAACTGTGGAACTGATACACCTCCATCATCAACATATTCATCAGAAACATCTTCTTCACTACCAGCTAAATCAGCAAACACTTTAGTAGGATTCTTCTTCTTCATCCTTGGTATTCTTTGACTTCTTCTAACTGACTTGCCATGCCATCTCTTAGGTGATGAACCACTAGTAAAAACTGGTTTAGGTGGAGTCTTAGAGACTGGCTTCTTTGGAATCACATTCTTTTTGGGTGTCATTTATGGTGGAGGAGGCTGTGAATTTGCAGTAACCTGAGATACATCTATCTCACCATTCTCATCTAGTGGCATCACTTGCAAATACAATGTAATCAAACCATGTTCATCTTCAATTGCATTCTCCCAGAAAAACCAAAATTCTACATCATTAATGATGTTTGATGGTAGGCATGGATCAACAAACCATAGAAGGTCCAATGTCTCCCTACTGGTTAATCTCAACATAGGACTAATCCTATACTTTAACTGATTTATACCCATATCTTCTCTGGAAAAACCCTTAAACTCAAAACACATAGCAGTGTTGATTAGATCCTTCACCTTAATATTTCTGGTTGGAAATATGTCCTGTTGAACCTCTTTAACCACTTGCTTTCTACAATTAAGAACAACAAAATATATATCAGACAAATTTATGGAAAACCCATCTCAGACAAATTCTAGAACCATAAAAACCCTAGAAATCAATTATCACATAAACCATAAAAAACCCTAGAAATCAATTTCAGTTAATCATTATCAGCAGAACCCATTTTTGAAATTAAGAAACCCTAGAAATTTATCAGTAGAACTTCATTATCAGCAGAACAAATTCGAACTTCATAAAAATTCTATAAACATAGAAAACCCTAGAAATTCGACAAACCCAAATAAATCAACCTTACAAACAAAACCCATAATAAGTTCATCACTGAAACGTTAAAATCAACCGAGAAACCTCAAAAACAGATTAGTGTTTTTTGTTACCTCTCTGTAGAACGCTTCTTCCTTCTCGTCATCTTCACCAGCAGAAAATCTTCAATTTGTTCTTCGAATCTCAACTAACAAAACACTGTTTCACTGATTTATCTAAAAACCCTCTCTGAAGAACCCTCTCTGAAGAACAAAAGAGAAGAAGAAACTAAATGAATCGATTTCTCAATCCAAGAATCTTCTGTTATTCCTTACACCTTCCCGCGCTGTCGATAATAACAATGAAGAACCATCTTGGCCGTTCAATTCATCCTCGAGATTTCGTGTTACTTAGATTTGGCTCTCAGATAGCAACACGTGGAGATCTTATCGAGACAGGTGGACATCTAAACGTGTGTGACTGACACACACGTTTGAAGTACATTTCAGTAATCTTACCACATGTATGAGATCTCCCTATATGATATTTTGGCGAGATATTGACAAGTCAACGCGATAAATTGACCGAGATGGTTAAAGTAGATGGAATCCGTTTAACTTGCCTAGTTTTGCAAGAAATAAAAAAAGTGGCCTAGAAATGAAAGTGAGGGTCCAGACGAGGCCTACTTCTGCATATAATCCTTTTTTTTTTTATTTTTGTAACAATACATTAAAAAATAAAATAAGTTAGTTAATGTATCCTACTATTTTAAAAAAGACTACAATTTAATTAGTGAATCAGTTAATATTCAACCACATAGTTCCAGCAAAAAATACATTTTGAAAAAAAATATCAATCACTTGATTTAATTTCACTAATATTTATCCCTGGTTAGTCTTGAAACTTATCATCGTGGACCGAAATGAAGAAATAAAAATAACGGATGGATCCATATTGGCAACTATAAATTAGTTTAGTGTAGTACGTAATGGTGATAACGATGGGAGAGCAACAAATGACGTGACCTTTTTCTTTCTACAAATTATTTTTTCAATGTAATTAGAGAATGATACATAACAGAAGTTCTCAAATAGGGTCAACTCCATGAAAAATTACATTGATGTTGATTTACTTCAAAAGTACAGTATGGTAGTCTTTTTTGGCAAAACATGTATGATTTACTTATCATGTGATTGCGAGCCTAATCGGGTCAAGCTAAGGCGAAATTACACAAAGGACATGTAGTAGAGTGTAGGGAGTACAACAACGTGACACTAAAGCACCAATATGTCGAAGCTCCCAGTTTACATAAAAGCAATTGGTATATCATCCTCCTCGATTTGGAACTTAATAAGTATTCCAATTTATAACCAACTGTCATCGGTTAAATGAGAACAAAAGTACTTAGACCCTCGATGATCTTCACAAGTTATTGTTAACGTACTGAGAATATACTATTCTTTTTGAATTTATGATGCTCCCAAATCATGAAAACGCAATTATAAGACCATTAATTATGTATAAAAGAAAATACATGTCGATGAAAAATGATAATATAATACCGTCTCATTAAGCACCTAAAATACATCTACATCTACATTAACGGAATAAAAAGTATTTCATGAAATACATGCCGATATGAAAAAAATAATGTAATATTGTTTTTGCTTATCACCCAAAAATTGTTTAATGCTTTAGGGAAAAAAATATTGGTATAATATTTGAAACAGAAAGAATTGGATCGGTTTTAAAGTTAGAGAGCATATCATTACATACTTAAAAGTGTATGATAGAAGTTCGTTTTGAATTGAGTGAGTCCGAACAATAAATCATATTTCCTTAACAAAAAATAAAATTGTTAAAAGGCTTGATATTAACAAACTGTATGACAACATTGCGGGCAACTAACCAAAAAAAAATCTCATTGAGTAACATGATTCTATATAAAAATTTTCAACACTCATTAACAAAATTGAACGCGAATTTTTTTAGCCCTTATAAAAGAATAAATCAATAATCCCAAAAAAAAAATAATTAAAAGCCTTAGATATGTACATATTCATACTTCTTTTACTTTTAAAGCATTTTTTTTCCTGTCTGTTTTATCATCACCGGCAAAGTACATATTCATACCTATTATAGTCTACATTGGTAAGTACATATATCGCATTCAACGAAAATAAGAAAAAACAGTCATTTTTGTTGATTAAAAAGCGACATGAAAACGCCCATAAAATTTAACATAAAACGTAGCATGACATTATCTTTTAATCCTATTTTATTTCCGCTATAACGCAAAACTAAATCTATGTTTTTTGGTTGTGCTCGACTTCCATATTCTTTCTTCAGTTTTATATATTATAAGACCTTCTTTGCATATCTTTATTATTTCTCAATCATAAATTTTATCCTGATTGCACTATATTTTTGTTGTAGATGTGCTTTGAATGTTAGCATTCTACATTCTTGTCTTCTTTTTATTTTTATTTTTCGTTTATCTTTGTAATAATGTTTCCCAAATTCTTCTATTTGTTCAACAAATCCATGGTATCACGTTCTATATATCCATTGTGTTACTTGTTTTCCTAGGAATAAAATAACTTCTGCGTCTATTTCTTTTAATATTTTTCATCATAACAATATCTGCATAAATTGTTTATTATTTCAACGCTGCAAAGATGTCTTTGTAGTTCATTTGCATCCAGTCCCTCATTAGACTCTGAATCCTTTCTGGAAGATTTTCCCAGTAAATAAGCTTCAAGCATTCTATCACGTGACAATAGATGAGTTGTACAATTTTTTTTCCTGCATTGACGATTTCGTCAGTGTCATCGAATTCTAAAAATTGGCTGAACGTGATGCCCTGACCAAAGAATATATTTTAGATTTCTATCTCAGGACACCTTTGAGCTCTCTTTCTTTTTCATACCACCAAAAGCTTCGATACCCATTTACAACATCTCTCTTAAAGTAGTTCATGAACAATGTACTGCAACTAACATCGTCAAGAGTAACAAATTAAAATTCCTGCAAAGCAACTTATAGATCTGAAAACCATTGTCTTAGTGGCAAGGGAAATATCAACTCGGCCTAGGAGCTTCTTTGATGTATTGGAACATAAAATCTAGGGACACTTCCCATTTTTTCCATTTTCCTAACCTACTCTAGCCTTGTTTATTTTCCTAGCCAATTAATTATTCAATTTGTGTAATTTAGTGATCATGTATGCAAATTTCGATATTTTATTAGCCACACATGTAATTTTAGTGATCATGTATGCAAATTCCGACATTTTAATTATAAACATCACAAATTATGGCACCTGAGGATTGAATGCTGGTGTAGAAATATACTTACATAGCGTGTATGTTTAATATAATGTCAGCCGAAGATATCTATGTTAACTTTCAACTGTCTCAAAATTAGGGCTGTTCATGGTCGGTTTTGGTTCGGTTTCTAGCCAAACCAAAGCCGAAACCAATACTATCGGTTTCTAAAAATCTAAACAAAACCAATCCAGTAACCATTGGTTCGGTTTTTAAATGGTTCCAGCCGGTTTCGGTTTGTCCCAGTGGTTTTTGGTTAACCAATAGTTATATCAAACGACTCAAACAAAAAAAAAAGATACACAAATTTACAGATAAAAAAATCGTATCTGCCGATAGTATTGGTTTACACAAATTTACAGACAAAAAAATAAATAAAAAAATATCAAGAATAATTAAAGCTTACTCTAAATCTAGAGATCAAAAGAAGATATATAATATATCTTAATTTAGTTACTGATAAACAAAAAAGAATAAAGAAGGGAAGAAGAAAGTCGAGTAGCAGCAGTGACTGCTGTAGTTAGGGGTGGAGAAGGGAGGAGACTGAGAGAAGGAGAAAGAGAAAGAGAAAGAGGGAGAATATCATGCTGAAATATTAGATTTAGGGTTTCTATTTATCCTCTAAATGAATGGGTAGAATCTAATACTTGTTAATCAAGGTAGAAACTAAGTTTAAAAATTAATCGGTTTTCCAATGATTTTTGGTTCGGTTTTAGAGATCAAACCAAACCAAAACCAACACTATAGGTTTTCCACCGTCTACACCATAACCAATCCATTAGTAAATGGTTCGGTTTGGTTTCTTTCTAATTGGTCTGGTTCGGTTCGATTCCAGCGGAAAATCGAAACCATGTTCAGCCCTACTCAAAATCCATGACTTCTTTTATCATAGTACATCATAGTACAATAACCTTGTTATCACATAGTACAATTTCCTTGTTATCGCCGGTGAGTTTCAGGAAGGGCTAAAATTACTAATTTTACCCTGATGCAACATGAAAGAG